>NC_056526.1:136829232-136938369 GCF_019175285.1 Sceloporus undulatus | reverse complement strand
AAAAGCTGAGAAACATTTAAGACTGCTGCCTATATAATACCTAATGAAATCCAGGAAATGAGAGGTTTAGCCAACAAAGAGCATATGACTCCTACTTCTTCTCCCCACAATAGCTCAAGTTGACATTGCCACAGCTCACAAACATGTCAATTCCATGCCCTTCCATCTTTCATGCTGCCCACTCAGCTTTCTCTTTCCTGAGTATCCATTTACAAACCTACCATAACCTTATCATTAGTTAATGATTGTTTTAGTTATGATTTTAGTTATTATGTTTGAGCCTTGTTTTAGATCATATTTATATAACTTGAAAGCTCCATTGGTATATAGTGGGTGTAGATTATTAATAATCCATTCCCTCAGAGGCAATGACATAAAAGATTTAACTCACAATAACATCTATACACAAGGAACAGCAAGGAGAGATGGGGGAAAGACTCCATCTAATCCCCTCCCAGCTACATGAGTCCATCTCACCCCTGGAACAGTCCATCTCAGCCCTTCCTGCCTTCCAGAGGGAGGAGAGGAGAAAACAGAAAGGACAGACAAGGAAAATCAAACAAGGGCCAGGAGACAGATGAAAGATTAAAACAAACAAGGTCATGAGGGAGGAAGGGAAAAGGAGGGAAGAGAAGGGTAGAGAAATGATCAATTCAACAATAATGAGCAGAGGGAGAATGACTTAGGAAAACAACTGCTGGGCAGCAGCAGTAGTAGTGGAGCCCTTTTGCTGGTATTGAACTCACAACCTTATGGTTTTGAATGAGTGGCTGCAGTACAGGCATTTAACCACTGCACCATCAGGGCTCCTAATACAAGCCATTGTATTCCCTATTGTCAAGTATAGATATGAGAGCTGGACAGTCAAGAAAGAAGATAAGAGGAAAATCAACTCATTTGAAATGTGGTGCTGGAGAAGAGTGCCGAGGATTCCATGGACAGCCAAAAAGACAAAGAAATGGGTTCTAGAGCAAATCAAGCCAGAAATATCCCTAGAAGCCAACATGACAAGACTTTGGCGCATTACAGACTGCCATAAGGGACGCCCTCAGGACGTCCTAGGTTTAAAAAGGGGCATCACTTCTTGACGCCCCCAAGCCTAATACGTCCTGAGGATGTACAAGATGGCGGCGCCCCATCTACATGGGGGCCACCATGATGACGTCATGAACGCGCCGCCTCCAAACGAGGCGGCGTGGACGTGATGTCGCTGCGCCGCACGAGGGCGCTTAGTGCGCCTTTTCGTGGGTGCAGGAAGGAGCTCCGAAATGGAGCTCCTTCCTGGTCTTGCGTCGCTGGTGCAGCCTTTAGATAGCTGCGCCCAGAGACGCAAAGGAGAAAGGGGCCAAGCGGCCTCTTTCTCCTCCTCCCTGCCACCACGGGGTGTCCTTGGGGCTTGAAGCCCCAAGGACACCACTTTCCAGGCCTCGGGGAAGTGGCCTTTTGCCACTTCCCCGCGGCCTGGAAAGCAGCGGATCGGGGCCTCAGCGGCTGCCACTTTGGCTACTGACGCCCCAATCTGGCGGGGAAAGGGGCGGGTGCAGGCCGCCGCTTTTCAGCGGCCTGTAACGCGCCTTAGACTGTCATACTTTGGACACATCATGAGAAGGCATGAATCGCTGGAAAAGACAATGTTAGGAAAGGTAGAGGGAAGGAGAAAGAGAGGAAGGTTGCATGCTAGATGGATAGACTTTATTAAAGAGATCACGAATATGAGTTTGCAGGAACTGGGCAGAACAGTAGAGGACAGAGGAGCCTGGAGATGTGTCATCCATAGGGTCGCCATGGGTTGAGATCGACATGAAGGCAGTTAACAACAAAAACAAACATCTATACAAGGCCAGGCCATGGTATTTTGCTGTCTAAGGCAGAGCAGCAAATAGTGTCTTATTCATCTGGTCCTCTCAAGTATCCTAGAGACAGTATTTACATAAATGAGGCAGAAAATCCTGTGAGTGCGTCTTTCCCCACCCTGCAGCCAAATTGCAAATTAAATGGCCAACAATCTTCTGTCCTTTCACAATTCTGCAGCTCTGCAACCAGAGGTAGCCACTTCATTGTACCTAATAGCAGAGCTGGAATTGCCACTCAGAAAAGAAGGCAGCTCCAATATAGACTTAAGTCTTTTTCAAAAATAGAATGAGTAGGTTTGGGAATACTGGTGTATCTGAATGCAATCATGTTAGGGGAAGGGGTAAAGGATAGAGGAGGAAGTGGTTAACTTTCCCTCTCTCTCCCAGTGCTACCATCTAATTTTCCTGCCTCCTTTTTTTTTAAGTTTTAAAGAACAGATCTTTTAAGTCCTCTGCACTTTGGCTCTGAGGTTGTTTCCAGACAAAGGGCTATCCACAGTAGCAATTGCAAGGCACTGTGCACTTATCCCATCATTTACTCTTTTTATGCGGTAAGGAAGAAGAAAAAAGATATGATGATGTTCTCTGCCGCCTCCATAAAACAGTGTATTAAGCACTGTGGTGGTGTGACAAAAGCCTCATCTGCCACAAGAATCTTTTTAAAAAGCTGTAGTAGATTGAATTGTGCAATTAAGGATAAGTAGCATCAGATTCAATTAATGTATAAAGGTATACAAACACTGTCGTTTAACAGGGTAAATAAATAGTCTATAAGTGGAAAATATTTTTTTAAAGTAGCTTAGGAAGACAAGTTTAAGAACCTGGCTGTGCAAACTGCTATTCACACCAGTGATCTAATTCCTGGCAATAGGTTTCCATGAGCAATTTAGGTACTAAGGGCCCATTTACACTCAGAAATAATCTGGTGTAGAAATAATCTGGTGTTATTTCCATTATTTGCCACTTTTGAATTTCTCCATGGCATTGATTTGCCATGATCAAATCTTGGGGAAAAGGAGGGGGAAGGGGAGGAAGAATGGAGGTGGTGGGATGATCTGAATGGGATTAATTTTTGAATTCCTGCAAAAAAAAAAAAAAAAGGTTCTTTTGAAAAGAACCACAGGAAATCCCATTTCCAAAAAAATAAATAAAAATAAAAACACGGCTTAAGGGAGATTTTCACTGCATCCTCCCACTGCATCCCCCCATCCACGTCAGAAAAACCCAAGGCAAGTGTGAATGACCCCAAATTAAACTGGTTTGGAACTCAGTTTAAAATGTAGTGTGAATGGGACCTAAAGTTCACAGAGCCTGATGAAAGATCTAAGGATACCATCAAATGCAGAGAACATTTGACTCAAACTATAAATTATTGTGTTGTTGAGTTTACTCTAAATAAGTTGTGATAGGAACAGAGACTGCAGTCAAGAAATCAGAAGACTAAAATGGGAAGGTCAGCTATGAAAGAACTAGACAAGAGTAAAGATTTTCATCGTCCCTCCGGATTCGCTGACTTCCCGTTAGCGGTTTTGAATTTCCATGGATGGGAAGCCAGGAGGGACAGAATGGCATGTGTGCCCAAGGCCATTAAAAATAATGGGGCTCCAATATTTGCAGTTTTTCCAATTTGTAGAGAGGGATCCAGAATGGATCCTCTATGAATCAAAAGGGATGACTGTACAAATGAGCACTAAAGCAAGAATTATCCAAGCCATCATATTCCCCATCACTACGTAGGAATCTGAAAGCAGGACAGTGAAGAAAGCAGATATGAAGAGTATCAACGCATTTGAGATCTGGTGCTGGAGAAGAGTACTGCGGACACTGTGGACAGCCAAGAAGCCAAACAAATGGGCCTAGAACAGATCAAACCTGAAATCTCCTTGGAAGTCAAGATGATCAAATTGAAGCTGTCGTACTTTGGCCACATCATGAGACGGCACAATTCATTAGAAAAGACAGTGATGTTGGGGAAGTTAGTGGGCAATAGAAAGAGAGGAAGACCACATGCAAGATGGCTACACTTAATCAGGGAGATCACAGGCTTGACCCTACAGGAGCTAAGTGGAGGGCAAGGTTTATTAGAGATGTCTTGTCCATAGGGTCGCCACTAGTTGGAACTGACTCGAGGGTAGTTAATAATAACAACAGGTTTGTGAACTCAGATGGAGTAAATGTATCCCTAAGTGTGCCTGAAAGCATGCAGCTGTTCCCACATTTAAATTCTCTGTTCACATGACACACACGCAGAGCACCACACGCAGAGAGAGCAATGAGTAGCCGTTCCCATACAGTCATACTGTCATGGGCAGGTTATCCTTAGTGATAATTTAAATTTGTCCTGACCTCAGTTGTTTTCATGGGACATGTGTTTCACCATACTGCAAACTCACTCTGCTTTTGATCCCCTCCCATATTGACTTTCTGGCCTCCCCTCATTCCCCTGGTCATATTTTCAGCCACATTTTCTGGCTGTCTTCTACTGGCTGCAGAGCCACTGCACCAAGGAGTAGTCGCAGCAGCACCTCCTAATTCTGCCCACTGTGACCCCTTCACTACCTCTCTTCACTTTCCCTAGCCTTCTACCAAGTTTTTTGCTCTTTGCCTCACAGACATTCCCAAACCTGACATGATGGATTGTTGTCTTTTCTGAAGTCATTCCATGTTGGCTCTCTCCTATGTCCTGCAGGCATCCAATGACAAAAAACAAATTCTAGGCCCACTAGAGAAGCCAGCTGTCAGGACTGTCTGAGGTGCTTGTCCTCAACAGTAGCTATTATACACAGAAGAATGTAGAAGCACAAACTCAGTTAGTAGTATTTAGCAATACTGCACTAACCAGCCTGGAACAATGCACAGACTCAGTTGGATTCATCCAAAACCCTAATGATTTACCTACACCCTCCCGCCAATGTGCATGTGATTTTGGGCCAGATGGAGCCACTTTCCCCACTTCCCAGGGAGAACAGGGATGGCTGCATGAACTGCAAGCAAGTGTATGCATGGGGGCATTCATGCACACATGTCCTTCATTCTTTGGCAGGAGAGGGGATGTGAGGTGCTCCTTTCCAATAGGAGAAGGGAAAGTGGCTTCCTTAAAGGAGATGTGGAGCTATGGCGGGGAGCCCAACCCATTTTTTTCCTCAGGTGGAAGGAATATCCTGACAAATTGGGAAATTTAACCAATATGGAGTTATCATCTACTATTCAGGCCCTCTTCAAACCCAGTTTTCCCCCTCTGCCTCACAAGGGAAGCATGTGCTGTGTTCCTGAGCAGTCACAGCACCAATGAGGTTTAACAGAGTGGTATGAAAATTAAGTTTTATACAAAAGAAGAATAATTACATCAAGCTTGTAGGGCATCATATAACTTGGATGTCATGAAAATTTTGTGAGGAGAAGGCAGCATAGTTGATCATGGCCCAGGAATATTCACACCCCTAAACACTCTAACTATGACAGAAATGAAAACATGTGTAAAAGATTAGAAACTCATGGTAACAAAAGGTACTGTTCCATGAAGTAATGAAAATAGCTGCATCAATTTAATCATAAAGCAGTGTGATGCAGTTACAAAAAAAGGTGTGCGAATTCACAACTATGCAACATATAATAAACTCCTATGCATGTCTAGCCAGAAGTAAGCTTCCATGAGGTCTGACTCGGAATGTTTGAGTGCGGAAGGAATTACTGTAATAAATATTATTAAAATTAGGAAAATAAATATTGGTAGGAAAAGAACCACTCAGGGGCTGTATGGACAGCCAGATAGGGGCCACAGCAACCGCATGCCGTGGCCCCAATTTGGCCTTTCCAGGGCATGAAAAGGAGCCACAAAAAGCAGCTCCTTTTTGCGCCCTGGAAAGGATGCGATAGCCGTAGCTCTGCAGTTTTATGACATTCCTTCAGCGCTGCGTTGTGTGGACACAGCACCAGAAAAGTGGCATGATACTGCGCGCTGTGTGATGCGGCATGCAGCATCATGCCACCCTGGAGGCGGAGCTGGTGCATGCATCATATGGATGCTACACCCCGATTCTGCCCCCAAGCCAGCCTTTAAGGCCGGTCTGCACAGGGCCTCAGATTATCACAGATATGGCTTTCCTCTGCATTGAAGCTATATGAAGGGTATTTTTTTTATCAATTGTCACAGTATCTCCACTTTCTTGCTGTGACATGTGGGGGGAAATGGCTGCACATGATTCCTGGAAGTCCATTATTTGTACACTCTCTCCTCCAATAAATCTTTCTATATTTTATGCAGATCTGACACTAAAATGTTTTTGCTGGCCTGAGGTCAACTGAGAAGGTCATTCCTAGCTAAACAAAAAGAAACCTTTGTTGTTGTTGTTCCAGTGGTTCTGTGTTCCACTGGATAGCAATGGTTAAGTAGTAGTGAAGTGTGATTATTATTCTCTGATTTAAAAAATACCCATCAACTGGTATAAATATTAAAAATGAGAAGTAACATTTTAAAATGATTGCTTGGGTTATTCTTAATTTACTTTTTAGTGTGAACATTCACTCTTCAGGGACATTTAAAAAGGAACAAAGCTTTTCATTAAAACATTATCATCTTGGACAAATTTCAGATCCATTGATGAACATTTTAGATAAAAGGGGAAATTAGTGTGCAAGTGTAATCCCACTGCAATCAAAGAATTAGCTCCTGTGGCTAATTCAGAAAAATGTCACTTTAAAACATCATTATTCTTTAATCAAAATTCTTTAATTCTATTTCTCACAACATTTTATGCACTTCTGCCACACGCTAATTTTCTTGAAAGAGGTTTAGATCTTCTCATGGCTCCACAATCTGCCTCTGAGCAGCAACCCCCTTGGTGGCTGATAATAAAGAAGAATGAAGACAGCAGTCATTTCATGTCTACTCAACTGATGCATTAAGATAATGTTTCATGCATCATATTGTAATTCCTTATTTACTGCCTGTTCAAGCATAGAAGGTCCATCGATCTAACTTTAATGTTTCGTATAATGTTGAAGCAGGATGTGCAGTTCTGTGCAAACCCATTTTCTGCCTTAACCAATATGGTTGTACAGAACATTGGTTGGTTCAACTGATGAGAATGTTTCCATGCAGATTTCTGATGCTAAAAGTCAGGGATAGAATCACTGCTCACTGAGCACAAGAAGGAGGACCAGTAAAGAAGTCTTAGATATAAAAGAGATAAGTGTCATGTGTTCTTCCATACATTCATTGCAAGTGCCAGAATTCCTTGCTATTGACAATGCTGATTAGGGCTGCTGGGAGTTACAGTCCAACAGCAAGTGGAGATCTGCATGATTCCTATCCCTCAGGTAAAAGTAAATAAAGTGCAAAGAGGAACTAAATATGTGGCCGTAAGTGCTGAGAGCTTGCTATACCTAGAGTTGTCAGATCCTTGTTTGTGATTCATTCTGTTTCTAACATCCTCTGCATCATTTCCAAGGGCTTCATCCTGTCTTCTTAGAGCCAGAAGATCAAACAGGGGTATGCCTTAGAATTCAAGAATTTTGCAAGTTGTCATTTTGCTTTCAATTAATTTATGGGAATTGCCTTATTCTGATCTGTTCACGTGGTTGCCATTCAAGCTATCTCTCTTCCTATTGCTGCAGGCTGTTGCATTGGGGCCTCCTGAGCATCAACTAGCATAATGTAGCATTACACAGTAAATTTCCCCCCTTTTTTTCAGAAAAAAAATAAGATTTTTGGAAAAATTGAAAAAAGTAATACTAGCCCCACTTTATAGATCAAAAGTTATTTTGTTACTTTCAGAAAATAAAGTGTACACCTTTGTATAACACGGACACATAAGTATATGTATAACTTTGGGTGGCATTTAAAACTTTATTTTATTATATTTTATTTTGTGCCACAAATGGAGCTACGAGATCCTGAACTGTAAGGAACACCTAAATCATAAAGAACCTCTGATTCTGCCAGCTTGAAGATTAGGATGGGGGGGGGCTGTAAAACAGAACAAAGCATCAATATTAGTAAAACAGAGAAAATTGTTTTGTCTCCATCAGGCTTCCATAGTGTCAATCAAGCTAATGTATTCATTTCCATAAAATGAACTAAGGAAACCAAGACCAGGAATTATAGTGAGCTGATACTGTAATTCTTCCTTCATAAATGTCTTTCTCTTACATCTTTGTTAGAAATTATTTTGAGCAATAGCAATGTGAACACATTTTGTGAGCATTTTATTCATCATTCTAAAGCCAATGGACATTAGCAGACAATCCCTAATCTCGCCACAATCACATAAGTAAAAGGAAATAGACACATAATGGTTTGGGACCTTTCTTTATCGTATGTTTCTTTAATAGCATGGCTGAGTCTGTTTCTGCCATCAGCTGTCCCTTGCATACTCCTCTTCAACCCCATCTTACTGCCCTATGCTCTACCCAGCTTGTCTTTCAGGGTTTGTTTGTTTCGTAATACAATTTAGCAATTATGGCAGTGGTTCCCAACCTTGTCTATGTCTCACACCACTAGGGAATCTTTGATTAATGTTTGCACCCCCCCCAAAGTAATATCCCATTGAAGAAGGAGAAGATTAATCTCTAATTTTTGAACCGCAAATTGAACCACATACAATACTGCAGGTGGACAAACTGAACATCCTCCCCAAAAAAGCTTTTTACTCAGTGCTTAAAATGCAAATCTAAATTAACCAATTAAGATTCTAACTTGTTCAGAAAAAAAATGTGTTGCCTTGTCACTTAAGGACATATGCCACTCTTTATTGCATGTCCTGAAATTACATCTTTCACTCACTTGGGATGCAGGCATCCCAGATTGGGAACCCCTGAATGCAGTTTAGTAAAACAAAGATGAAAGCAAAGAAAAGAGAGTGGGGAAAAAAAGAAAAAGAAAACCAGCCTGCTTGGGAGTAGTGATGGGGAGGGAAAGAGGAGACTGTCACCACATGACTGCCCACACCTGAGAAATAGCAGCACAGCAGTGCAACTGAAAGCTTATTGATGGGTTTCCCCCATCAATGAAAATGTGTGCTCTGACCATGCTTCAGAGGTACAGCAGCAATGAGTCTGAGGCACTGTTATGCAATAAGTATCACATACAGACAGGCCAAAATAAAGCTGCTTCGGGTCACTTGGAGGTATGCTGTTTAAATGATGCATGCTCCTAAGAGTCCAGAAGCCACGCCAAAGCCACGCTCCAGTCCCTAGGATGGCACTTCCAAAGTTGGGGAGCAATTTATAAACTCACCTAGTGACAGATGGGCAGCAACAGCAATATTCTCAACAGGAGCAAGCAGCTGGGTCTTTGTTGTTAACTGATGGCAACCCTGTGGATGAGACATCTCCAATGTTCCCTATCCTCAACTGCTCTGCTCTAGCTCCGGCTGGCCTAAGCCCATGATCTCCCTGATTGAGTCTAACCATCTTGCATGTGGTCTTCCCCTCTGTCTATTGCCTTCTACCTCTCCCAGCATTATTGTCTTTTCAACTGAGTTATGGCTTCTCATGATGTAGCCAAAGTATGCCAGACTCAATTTAGACATCTTTGCTTCCAGGGAGACTTCAGGCTTGATCTGTTCAAGGACCCATTGGTTTGTCTTTTTGGCCATCCATGGTGTCCTCAGTACTCTTCTCCAGCACCACATCTCAGCTGAATTGATTTTCTTGCTGTCTGCTTTCTTCACTGTCCCGCTCACACATCCATACATGGTAATAAGGAATACAATGGCTTGGACAATTCTAACTTTAGTGTTCAGCTGGGTCTACCTGCTACTGAGGCCATGCTACATTGCATATAGAGCTTGGAAAAATTACTACAACTCCCAAAAATGCCCAGCCAACATAACAATTGATATTGGAGCATTATATATGTAGATATTAAAATTCAGCTAAATCCAGCTGCCTGGAGATGATTAGGATGCTGGGCCAGAAGAAAATGGCTTACTTAAAGGGTGGCCCAGGGCAGACATCTTTGTGGTGTTCTGGGAAAAGTAGGGTCTTGGCAACTGCTCAAGGATGCCAGATGCCAACAATAGGCCAGGGCTGACACTATCATACCTTTTCAAAACAGAAAGTAGCTGTCAGTGGAAGAAAAGCTTTCTACAGAGGAGCCTCTGTGACAATTCAAAGGTATTGTCCATGTAAACTGTATTATGGATCTTTTACCTTTTGTATTAATTACAGAATTACTTTTAGATATACTCTAGACAATGGCTCACATGTGTAACAGTTCTAAGATCAAGGATAACTTCCTCCGAGTTCCTGTTAATATGGCCGGTTCGTGAATGCTAAAGGAATGATGAAAAGAGCGTGTTATTGGCATAATCCAGTCACTCAGTGGAAATTATTTGTGAATAAATGCATATATCATGATTTAAAGTTGGGGGGGGGGGAGTACATAAGGATATTTCCTAAACAAATTGCTTCCATTCCCTTTCCCCTCTGGACATCTGGCATTCAAGGATAGTTGGTGGTAAGGGTATTCTGAAATAAACTTCAATGAGTGAACCAATTTGGCATGCCATTAAAAAATAATTTCTGCTTTTGAGTGAGACAACATATTTTAAGAATGGAAGAACCAATGCAGAAAGTAATCTGCTCTGGCCTGTTCTGACCTGTTTGTTTGAACTAAAATATATTTAATCAGTATAGGTGGGTTCAGAGTTAAAAGGCAGTTGAACTGGTATCAAACTTCTAGCATTGTGCAGTGTGGATACAGCCATAGTCAGCTTTCACAAACTAGGCTTTGCTTCGTTGCCTTCTTTACTTAATGATATAATAAATAAATTATAAAGAAGCAGCACTTAGGATGTACAGTGGTACCTCGGGATACGAAATACCCAGGTTACGAAATTTTCGGGATACGAAAAAATCCCATAGGAAAACATTGTTCCGGGTTACGAATGTTTTTTCGGGTTACGAAAAAACTTTTGGTGCTTTTTTCGGCTTTTTCGCACGGAATCGCGGCTTTTCCCCATTAGCGCCTATGGCAATTCGGCTTACGAAGGCTTTTCGGGTTACGAACGGTGCCACGGAACGAATTAATTTCGTAACCCGAGGCACCACTGTATCTATCTTGTAGCTCCATCCTACAGAATCCTGGAATTTGTAGTTTTGTGAGGCACCAGCACTTTGTCAGAGGAAGGATAAACAGCTTGTAAAACTACAAATGCCAGTATTCCATAGTATGCTGCTACAGCACTTAAATTGGTGCCAAACTGCTTTATTTCTATAATGTAGATGCACCCTTGGAGAGCTGTAGCACTATAGTTCAGGGGAACTATCTTGCAGTCTTCAAAATCTCAGAATTCCATATGATGGAGCTATGATTGTTCGATGGCACCAAATTGCAATAACTGTATAGTACAGAAACATCCTATGTGTTGCAGCGGGTGGGGGAGAGAAGTATGAACAAAGTGTTAGCTCCCTTACTTCAATTAAAACAATAGCCTCATTTGTGTATTTGGTATCAATGGGTATTGAAGGAGCTAATGACAAGATAGAGGCTGGCCTCTTCCCCCTAAATGCCAATGCATAGCCAACTTTACTCCAGGACAATGCTTTTGTCATCAGTCTGAGGATCAGTCAGTCCTCTAAACAAAATCTGCCAAAGTCCATTTCTGATTTTGAAAAAATGGTCTGCTGGTTATTGTTTTTTAATATGTAAACAGTACAGAAAGACCCAATGACCATTTTGAAAGATGAATCACTGCTCCACATCCAGAAGAAGCAATTCACACACATCTGTTTTTTGACCAGATAAAGGGCACTCTCAAATTTGGAGAGATCAATAGAAAAACAAACTTGGCGGTAGCAACATTTCCAAGCTCTCAGCAGCTGAAGTCCTTTTAAATATTTCCCCATGCAATTTTGGAGATGCTTTTAATGCTATTAGAACTTTTATATTCTTTTTTATTATTTTAATTTTTGTACCACCTAACAGACAATACTTATGGGACAGCTTAACAATGTACTTTGTAAATAAATAAATACAGAAATAATTAGGGCTGTAGTTACATTTCAGAAAGAATAATTCTTTATTATAATACCAAGACACTTCAAAGGTGGACCTTACAATCCTTATTTCCCGTGGCTTTCTTAACATGTATTCTGTCAATGTGAAGTCGTATGCTTTCATGACCGGCATCCATAGTTTTTTGTGGGTTTTTCGGACTATGTGACCATGTTCTAGAAGAGTTACTTCCTGACGTTTCATCAGTATCTGTGGCTGGCATCGCCAGCCACAGATGCTGGTGAAACGTCAGAAAGAAACTCTTCTCAAACATGGCCACATAGTTCGAAAAACCCACAAAAAAACTATTCTGACACTGTTTCTTCCCCTAGATCCCTGAAATTTATGGGCTCAAATTAGATTTGGTTTTCCAATTTCCATTTTACGATGATGACTTTTCTTTCCTTGGGACAGTAGCAATTGCTTCTTCTTCTTTTGACCATGCATTTCCAACCAGCCTCTAACAGCTTTCCAACCTCACCACAGGGTATTATGCATCATTAACCTCAGGCAGGCACAAGCTGATCAAATTCATTGTCCAGCACTGCCAAGATTTCCTTCAGTCTGTTTTAGTATTCAGCTCACTGGGCTAGCTCAGCAACCTTAGGCATAACGTAACAACCAACTGACTGGTATTCTTCAGCTGCTTTCTAAGGAAGTAGACTCTTCTCTCTCAGCTTGGTTTTTCTACTTATAAAGGAGAGGGGGGGCAGAGTGAGGTTGCAGCTGGTATGCCGGCTGCACTCCTTTCTTGGAGACGTAAAGCCTGGCTGCAGTTTATCCATTCCTTGAAAATCTCTAGACTATTTGAAGATCTTTCAAGACCCAATTGGGGAAGTTGTCGGGTAATTGCAGCTGGTTCAAAAATTTTCAGCCCAGCTGTTGGGCATAGGATCTCAGCGTACATTAATTTAATGTTACATATAAAGCTGGGGGAAGTTAGTTTTGGGATCTACTCCCCAAAATATTTTTAAAGCTCTGATTATATGATCTACACTGGTTGAGCATTAGTTTATGAAGTCAATGTAAGATCTTGCATCCTGATGCTTATCTATAAAGCTCTGAGTGGTTTGGGACCTGGATGTTCGCAGGCCTGATTTCTCCCATATCTATCAGTTTGTGCTGTTTGCCTGATACCCAACTTCTTATCTCTCCCACCCTCACTAGCTGACATTGGACAGAGTTTATCAGGGGCTAGAATTTTTTGGAGGTAGCACCAGCTCTGCAGAATGTATGCTGTGCCTTCAGGCATGGGTGAAAACCTGACATTTTTTAAAAGGCTTTCAGGTTTGCTAAAACTGTTTCTGGGTACTGTATCTGTTTTGGTGCAGTGCTGGGTGCTGCTAGTTTTGGTTTACCCCCATTTATTTTTTCTATTTTCTTTTGTATATTCTATTTCTATTTTGTCAGTTCATTTTGTTATAGATATTGTTCCTTTCCAAATTGTATATTTTAAGTTTCTTTTGTAACACAATTTCAAGTTGGCAAAGAGATCAGTAGCTGGCCTAAAGCATAACAGTAATAATCAATAATACATTAATTGATAATTGATAATATTCAGTTGCTTTAAATTTATCTAACATCTACAGGTAGCCATGTTTGCCATATAGCAAATCCAAGAACATCCAAACAATGATACCAATAAAGGTATCATTTAAATTTATCTGTTAGTGAATGGGGCTATATATTACTTTCTTCTTCCTCTGCCATTCACATTAATTGATGTATGGAGCAGAAAGTGAAAGAGAACAGGGGTCTCACTTCTTCTTCTGGCCCCACTTTCCACCCACCGTTAGGATATTGCATCAGAAAATTCACAAAAGGTGAGCCTTGACTCTCTCCCCCCCCCCCCCCAACAAAAGAAGCCTCCCTGTCTCCACTTTATAGAAGAAGGAGAAGCAGAAAGACAGAGGATAAAGTAGGGAGAAAGGCCATGGGGTCTTTGAAGCTAAGGATGAGAAGTCCTGGGGCCCATTCATACTACACAAAGATAGTGCTATGATACCACTTTATCTGCCATGGGTGCATCCTATGGAATCCTGGGGTTTATAGCTTGGTGAGGCACTAGGGCCCTCAGGCTGAGCATTCAAAATAACCCTGGATAAATTGTCAATCCCAGGATTCCACAGGACATTGCCATAGTAGTTAAACTGAAATGTAGCACTATACAGTGGGCTCTGCACATTCACTGGGGTTAAGGGTGCACAGGACCCCCATAAAAGTGGAAACATTGGAAATTAAAAAACACTATTTTTTCCACCTGAAAGACCACCTCTCTAGGAACCTCTAGATCAACTCTACTCAGTTAGCATCCATAGCAATTTAGTGTTTGGCCACAGATCCCATATAGTAGGAGCTAAACAGAAAGGAAAGCTGGTTTGCTGCTACAGGTAACACCAGAGGGGGTATCATAAGACAGCAGAAATGATTAACTTTTATTGCTATATTTTTACTGCCAGGGTGCTTTTTGGTTCCTTGTGAGAAAGGTGCTTATGGAATTTTCTGCTTCAGGAGTTTAAAAAGTCTATTTCGCATTAAAACTTATATACCATCAAGTTGGGGGCAGGGATGCCATTTGCCTCAGGCAGCAAAATGTCTTGTGCCAACCCTGCTAATAGTATGCCATCCTGGTTCTGAGCAGACACATTAAAATTCAGGAAAAAACACACATCTTTCCGTGTTACTTTTTTATTATTAGAGCTTCCTGAATCTGCTAGCCAGCTGGTTGGCTGGGACATTATAGGGACTGCAATCAAAGAATGCAAATTTTCAAAGATGTAACTAGACTCAAATCTACTTTGGATTGGCAAAGCTGCTAATTAAAATTTGACTTCCATTGTCTCTATTAAATCTAGGCATAAAATCTGGCTAACCGATCATTAATATGTCAGCCATTCAATATGGTCCACTCTGTTTTTAGTGATTACTGTATAGTCCAAAAATATGAAGATGATTCTATTCTATTATTCAGTAGCTCTTGGCCACATGAAGATTATGCTTAATCCTCTTAATCCTTTCCTAGTCATGGGGAAAACCACTGTCCGGGATGTGCTTATAGATTCAACTGTTGGGAAAGTGCCTCAGATTTAGACACCTCCAATCTCTTCTTTGGTGCCAGGTGTTTAGCAAGGGAGCGATTATGAATTTACCTTCAGTTAAGATTTCAATTTATTTTGATGTCTGTGTATTTTAAAGGAAAGGCAGCCACAGCAGGCTGGCTTTCCAAACAGCCCTGGCAATATTTACTTCATGCTTTGCATGAAAGAAAGCATGCGCGCACGCACGCACGCACACACATACATACATACACACTTTTGTTAGAAAACAATTCTGGGCATTGCCTAAGTGAGTCATGGATTAATTATGCCATGGGGATGGAAGAGGAGTCATGGCTTATGACAGTAAAGTGCATTCCATTTAAATTAGACACGCTTTATATGAATACTACTTTAAGACAGATCAAGTCCTTCCTGCCAGTTTTGTATCTTTTCCATTGCCCAGAACTCTTAGGGGTGCAAGAGAAGCAAATATGCAATTTTTCTACTGTACTACACAAACACACACTACCACCACCACTACCACTACCAGTGGCACTATCTTTTCCACAGCAGTGGGATTGCATGCTCCTGTGAAACAAGAAGCTATGTTTCTGGCACAGTCTCCCATGTCAGACAGGCTTTTCTTGGTGAGGAGCCAAACTAAATGTGCTCAGTGGCTGAAGGAAAATCTGAAGCTGCACAACACATATTAGAGAGGAACATAGAATGTGAGAAGCATGAATCAGGGAAGCTAAACATAGTAAAACAAGAAATGAAATGTATACATATTGCACTAGTCTCACTAGAAAACATGATAATGCTTAGCAAAGGATAAGGCAGTGGGAAAAGAGGGAGATTGCATTCCACGTGGATTGACTCAATCAAGAAATCCACAGCCTTGTATCTGCCAGACCTGAGCAGAGCTGTTGATGATAGGGTAACTTGGAGGTCTCTCATCCATAGGGCAAAGTCAACTTGACCGTAGCAAGAATATACGTGTGTGTGTGTGTTGTTCTGTGCCTTCAAGTCATTTCTGAATTATGGTGACCCTAAGTCGAACCTATCATGGGGTTTTCTTTGTAAGATTTGTTTGCCATTGCCTTCCCCTGAGGCTGAGAGCATATGACTTGCCCAAAGCCAGCCAGTGAGTTTCATGCCCAAGCCAGGAATTGAACCCTGGTCCCCAGTGTCGTAGTCACAACACCCAAACCACTACACCACACTGGTTCTCTGTACATATTTCTATACATTTCTATAGATTTCTCATATTTATATCAGGAGATGGCTTGATTACTGTTCTAAGAATGTGATCTAACCTCTGGAACATAATGATTTTATGAAGAGTGTTTTTGCATTCCTTCCAAGTAATCATAGTGTACACTAGCAAATCTGACATTAAGGCTGCAGTCATCTACTCTCTTTACAAACAATAGTCCTAGCAGTTTGATACCACTTTTACTGTTATGGTGCCATACTATGGAATACTGGGATTTGTAATTTGGTGAGTGCCTCAATAGATGTGACGGATTGTTCCCTAGACCTTCCCCTGCCCCCCTTGGCCAAGGAAGGGTGATTTGACGCTTTCAGGCAAGGAGTGTCGATGTATCTATTGTCATTTACTTGTAAGATTTGTATTGACAATAATAGAACCCTCTGAAGAGATGATAGAATGATTAAGGTCCACCTCAGGAAACCTGTGGAATCTATGAGATTCCTGATTCCAGGATATATTCTGGCTATTACAGGACATGTAATCTGTGGAAATCTGGTCTCATTGTGGTGACACAATTGCCCCCACATATATATGACAGTGCCTTAGAACCTGTGATGTTTCCTGGTTTATAAAGACAATGAAAGAGGCGGGATGATGGCTGTAGCACAGATTATCTAAATTATAAAGTGAATATGATCAATTGCAAGTAAAAAAAAATTGTTGTACCTATTATGTATGAGCTAGGGTGTGGGTAATCTTATTTTGTATCTTCCTTAGCATCCTCAGTTTGTTGCCAAATGGAATTGTTTTGGGTGGTGAAGTCCTTGTAGACAACAAGCTCAGAGGCGTTAGGAGCAGGCTCCTTGGCTGCAATAAATTTGCTGTGATGTGTCCAAAGTGATGTGATCTGTGATGTGTCCAAAGCTGATTTATTGGGATCTGTTCCAGATATTGTGGCCTGACAACATGGACAAGAAATGACAACCCAACATAATTTCCTACACTTATTTTTTTTAAATAAATAAATTGAAATCCAACACATTGAAATCCAACAGACTGATTTGCTGAATGGTTTAACCAATCCCTTTTTAACAGAGGTAACAGGGATGCACATAGTCAGAGAAGAATTGCACAATAAAGTGCAAAATTTAATAGGGGTTTAACAGGGATACACATACTCTGAGAAAAATTGCACAATAAAGTACAAGGCAACTGGGAGTTGTTATTGGAAGGAAGAGGTCAGTCCTGAGTAGAGTTAAGCATACAGAAATTAACCACTAGAATTTGCATACTTCAACAGGATTAATCCAGATGTGCTAATTCACCCATTAAAATAGTGTAATAGATATTAGAAATATACTATAGCTTGGCAAAATTACTTGGTTGGACTACAACTCCCAGAGTTTTCCATACAAACATGGCCACTGGCCATGGCAGAGTGGCACTCTGAGAGTTGTAATCCAAACATGTAACTTTCCCAAAGCACTGAAGTTATCAATATTCACAAGCCAGTACTTTTGAAGACGGGCTATGAACTACCCACTGGTAATTTGCTGTCAAGAATGGAATGGAGATTAACTAGCATCAAAAGGGAAACTGCATGTTAACCAATTCCACACATTCTCATTGTTTGTTTAACAATATTTCTTGGTCTTAGGCCCTTCAGTTGTATCAACAATCCCATGCATCTGAAATAAACACTCTGACCGAGGGCACATCCTTCAGTTGTAGAGTTGATCACCACTTTAAAGTGATTCGACTGCTGACTCATCTCCTGTCCCATGTGTGCTCTTATAGACCGTGAGAAAAACTGTGCAGCAGCAAACCACAAGTGGACTTCCCCGGAAAGCCAAATTGCAGCCTGAGCTTTGGAGCCAAGCAGATAAATGGTTTTATATGACCAAGGCTTTCATAAACTCTTGGACATTGCTAAATACAGTTATTTTGAAGCAAATAGGCTTCTTCGGATAAGGTAACAGAATAAAATTCAGGTTCTCATTCTGCCCACAGTGTCATTTCAGTGTTCTGAGTTACTTCCTTCTATGTATATGTATGTTTGTGTTGGCATAGAAATTCACTGATCCAAAGCGTGTTGTCTTTGAAGTACTGTACTTTGGATTTGGTGCTAAGCATACAACCTAAAGGCACCAGATATTGTCTGATCTTGGAAGCTAAGCAGGGTCATTTGTAATGTAAAGTTGAAGGCTTTCATGGCTGGCATCCATAGTTTTTTGTGGGTTTTTCGGGCTATGTGGCCATGTTCTAGCAGAGTTTCTTTCTGACGTTTCGCCAGCATCTGTGGCTGGCATCTTCAGAGAATGCTTGCCTGGAAAAAATTGGCAACCTGGCTGCCATAGTATTCACTAGCCAAAGTTTCTGGACTAGGCACAAGAGTAGCCCCATGTAGAGTGCATTGCAAAAGTCGAGTTGTGAGGTTACCAGAGCGTGTACCACAGTTGCCAGGTCCATCGTAGCCACTGCTCCTTCAAAGAGAAAAGCAACACAGATCTTCTATAAGATTTAGGATGCTGGGTGGGGAAGATAGAATAAACTTCAGAGAAGAGAACATCTTTCAGTGCTTTTGTTTCCCTGCCCCTTCCCAAGTGAGGCTTGGGATTTCTTAAAAGCTGCCTCTGTGCTTCTGATAATTTTTCCCCCTACATGGATGAGTTATCGTCCTTGCCCACAGCAGCAAGCTGCATATCTATAGCTATGCACAATGACCTCCATGCGCTCACCTACAGAACAAATTGATTGTCCTGCGGGAAGAAAGTAGAGTAGTTCTAAATTAAAGGCCAGAGGTCAAGATATTTAAGAAACACTCTTGAGAATCTGAAGGGTTTCTGTTGCAGAAGACGGATTTTGGCCTGAAGGTAAGAAACAAACAAAATTAACAATCGTGCAGCCAGCTGCTAATTTCAGTGGAGGAATAGGTGTGGAAACTGCTAAAATATTTACCTTCAGGTTGTTTTTCAACATCCCCATCTCTCTTCCCTCCTCCAATTATTAAGGTGACTTTTAAACTATCAATAGAAAAATGTAGGTACTCATAAGAAAGTAATAAATTGTTAATTTCTTTAATTTGTTGTTTTTGGATTTCAACTTCCGAAGGAGAGATCTGCATGCAGGAGGAGGAGGAGGAGGATGATGATGATGATGATAGGCCTCTGGTGTCTGTCTTTGTGCACTTGCAACTTTAACCAGGGCAATAGCTTCATATTCACTGAGATTTCAAGACAACCACCACCACCCACCTGTGAGCTGATGCAGTTCTCCCGATCTGGCAGTTTTGCTGGCTGTTGGAAACTGGGAAAGTACTCAAGAAACATCCAGCTATGTTGCAATATCTGTACGCACAGCAATGATAAAATCCTCCAGGACTTCTGAAAGACCCACAAGATATTATTTTGATACAACACCCAATCCAGGATCCTGGCCATCATGTGTGCATGTATAAGAGAGTAAAACAGACATGGTGGATCTCCTACCCAATTTCTTAAATTAGTATTGGCTGAGGCCCTGGATTAGGAGATATTCGACACATGCATAACCATGACATATCTCCTGTCCATCTGCTCCTCCAAACACCTTTTCTTTAAGACATTCATCCCAAGTTTTTGGGAGGTTGGGGATATTGGTTATTTCACGTTTGCTACAGAACTCTGGCCTCCATAACAACCAAAAAAAAATGAGTGAGGATAGTGTAAGTTGGACTTAATATTGTAATTCACTAACTAAGATGCTAACCATTCAACATAGAGGTGGCCAGAAGAGCTAAATCCTATATAGGCTAATACTAGTAATATTAATATAATACTAATATAATATAAATATATATATTATATATAAAACATATATAATATTGAGGGAAATTTCTTACATTTTCTCAAAGTTAAGTATGGCTTCAAAACTGACAAGTTTAATGCATATCATGTCTGTTCATTTGTGTTATGAAGAAAATATGGATGTCTAGGCTTTCTATCTACCTCAGACACTAAAATTGCACTTTCCCTTGCTCTAGCACTGCTCATTTTGAGATTTTTCTACTTAACAGGAGTCTTGGAAAAGAACTATCACCTTCATGCCTTTTGATACTGGAGAAAAGAAGCACTGTTTTTTTGGTTCTGCCTCATCAACATAGGTTAAATAATGTATTCTTATCTTGAATCCACAACATTCCTTTCCTTCCAATGTGAGAATCTTTCTTTCTGATGACTGAAGCCTTTAAAGTGGTTTTAAAAACTCTAGTTTACACTGCTGACTTTGAGAAGAGTTGGTATTTTAAATGTGTTGTTTGACCTCCAAATTGGGACTATGGCGGAATCAGGGGTGGGGAAGAGTGGGGCCAGGTTGGTCCCCTAATTCAGGTGATCACCTAGGTCATCTAATCATTCCTGCCATGGAAGGATAGCTCCCTTGTTTCTACCGGCATCCAGAAAATGAGGTGTCACCTCCCCCTGCCTGCCCCCAACTGGATGCTTCTTTGAAAACCTTCACATACACACAATTGCACATGCTGGCATTTCACTTCCCCCTGTATAGATGTGCAGGTGGGCAATCGGAATTAAGGCTATTTAGTTAAATTTGCTACTGTTGCTGTGTGCATTCAAGTCCTTTCCAACTTACAACAAACCTAAGGCATACCTATCCTGGGGTTTACTTGGCAAGGTTTGTTCAGAAGAGGTTTGCTATTGCCTTCCACTGAGGCTGAGAGCATGTGACTTGTCCAATGTCACCCAGTTGATTTCATGGCTGAGCAGGGAATCAAACTCTCATCTCCAGAGTCATAGTCCAACTCTCCTACCACTATGCCATGCTGACTTAAGCTAATGTGCAAATATATGAATGTGCACATGTGTTGCAGGAATTAAAAGAAACAAAGAAAACAAACTAAATTTGCAAGTGATGTGGTTGTGACCATGCAAACCAATAGAGCAAGCATGTGCACACAATAGAAATATCCTTTTACACCCCTGTGGCTATGTAATGGGCATCCTGCATGGTTTTCCAAACTGATTTCAGATTGGATTAAAACAGGTGTGTGCAGCAGTAAAGGAATCAAATTGGAGCAGGGATACTATGCAATGGAGCTGGGATACAGCCCTTGTGTAGATTGAGCTTTAGGCAGCAAAAACATCTTTGATTAGCCCTAGTAACAATGCAGTTCTTTCCATAAAAACTAGAAGTGGTGCAATGGGCTATAAAACACAGCCACGTAGTAAAACTGTTTACCAGTTGAAAGAAGCACTGAAGGCTTCAAAGGTGAACGGGGTGGGGGGTGGAAGGGGAGGAGAGATGAATGCTAGGAAGCTGGAAGAAAGCAATCTAGTTCAGAGTCTCAAAACTGCCCATTTGCTTAAGTGTGTTAAGCACAGACTGTTCTGATCTGGAGAACTAAGCACACCCCCAGAGCCTTTTGGTTACAGGGAGTATAAACCTCCTCTCTTCAGGTTGCACTGCTGCTGTTGCTGGAAACCTATAATTCACACCTCAGTGGGAGGTTGCTGCTTAAATGCTATTCTCCCTCCAGCTAGATTTCTCTTTTCTGTGTGTAAAGTGGGTTGTACAGAAATATAATTTAAAAAGCTGAAGTGGAGACAGGAGAAAGAAAAGGGGCAGTTTTGAACAACACAGGCTCATTTGCTGCAGCAGTGCCCACCATTTCCTTCAGAATATATAATTTTGTTTTAAGGATATATGCCTGACCCTCACCTGCTCCTTTCACACATACTGTAAATCATTACACTTTCCTCATGTCTTACATTGGGCAGGAAGAGCAACATTTCCTCCATTCCATTCCAAGACAAGACTTCTCCCTTTGCAGAAGAGTTGACTTCACTGTCATGATACATACTGGTGCAGAACTGAAGCTAACACAACTTCAGCATGGCAGACTGTACATAGCCTAAGAACACAGGGTTCAGCATCAGTTTCTTTTTAAAAGCCTACTGATTATCTCTGCCAGATAAGAGAAATTACACTCTTTAAGGAGGAACATTTGCTGAAGAAGGTAGCAAGCTGTCTCACAGCAGGGGGTAAGAAAAGAAAGATGTAATACATTCTAGACAAACTGATGACACCCTCCTTCTTCCGGCGCATTAAGCAAAACAACAAAACCTTCACACAATAATGCCTCTCTGTCTCCCAACCTTTGTATTTTACCATAGATAACAAATGTGCACAAGCTGCACCACATAATTTTTCATTTGTCAGTAACCACCTCTTTCATTTACACTCTCTTTCCAATATTCATCTTAAAAAGTTTAATTTCTGCATATGTTCCAAATAATAATAATAATAATAATAATAATAATAATAATAATAAAATATTTATTTGTATCCCGCCTCTCTGTTTTGGATCGAGGCGGGTAACAACAAACATAAGAACAATAAAAATAGAACACAACAAATCACAAGTAAAAAAATAACAAAGCATATAAAATCCAATTCCTTATCTTCCTCCCACCTTAAAATACCATTAAAAACGACAATTCCCAACTGGAGAGTGAACATTCCAAGGAGGTCAATTTGGGAAGGCCTGCCGGAAAAGATCTGTTTTTATAGCCTTTTAAAAAGCCTCCAAAGATGTTATATGGCGGATCTCCTCCGGCAGGTCATTCCAGACTTTTGGAGCGGCAACAGAAAACGTCCTCTGGGAAGTCGATACCAGTCTGGTTTTCTTGGACTGCAAAAGATTCTTCCCAGAGGACCAGAGAGCGCGGGAAGGATTCCCTCAGGTACGCTGGACCCAAGCCATGTAGGGCTTTATAGTTAATGACTAACACCTTATACTGTGCCCGGAAGCTAATAACTATCCTTGTTTACCTATTTTCTCCTTCCTACACTGTCTATTTTGGTTTTGCATCAAATTATCAGGGCTTCTTTGAAATTAGTATCTGCTGTCAATTGTGCCTCCCCTTTCTTTCACACACACACACACACACACACACGGAAACACACACGATAGCTCAGACAATTAGGGATCAAGTTAATACATTAGGGACACTAGAGTTTCCATTTGTGAAATGTTGGAAGATATGCACTGGTTCATTTGTCCACACTAAGGATATTTGCTTGTTACGTATTCACAAAGAGTATTGGTGCCTTTTAGTGGATATGGGTAGGATACACCCAGCCATCAAATCAGATGCCAATTAGAAACTTCAGCAAAACTTATGCAGATGATATGGATATTGACCTATCTTTGCAAAATATGTTGGGACTGTGCCAAACAATGGGCTGATTGTTGATATGCAAAAAGGTAGGACTGACTTCTTATGCTACTTGGGACAGTTTTATAAGGGCCTTTTCCCTCTATTGGTTTAATGCTCATACCATTATTAGAGACAGCCGTCTTTGCAAATTCATAAGCCTAATGGTTTTCACTATTCACTTAGGCATTGAGCAGAAACATGCTGTTCTTTCTTAGGCCTACTAGGACAAGTCTTTTAGAACAGCAAAACAGCAGTTATTAAAGGTAAAAGGCGAGACATCCAGGGGTTGGAGTGATTTCTCTGGATCTGGGGTTTGGGTTCTTATAAAAAACAAGACAATTTCCTGGTTAATATGGAATTGTGAGACAACCTTTGGCACAAAGGTGATGTCAGGCCATAAGGCAACTTTATCTCTGTAAAAGCAGAGGAACAGTTCATCACACCTAAATGCAGATAATTCACTTGCTCTCCTTGCCAAAGTGAAGGTGACCAAAAAGACAGTTTTGAGGGTCAGCAAGTGCGAATCAGCTGAGGCCAAAGGTTTAAATAGTTTCACCATCAGTTGAGCAACAACCAGAAGCAACAACAGCAGGGTCATTGGAGACGAATGTACAGTGGGATCTTGTTATCCATTGGCTTGCCATATGTGGATTTGAGCATCCGCAGATGGCAAGCCCTGTTGTTCTCAATGGTGGTGTGTATATGCAGCTGTGCTATGGTGATACACACATTGCGCTGCCATTAAGGACAACAGGAGTTGAGGTCCTGTGTTGTGTTTTGGGGTTTTTGTATCTGCAGGGAAGTCCAGAACAGATCCCACATGGATACGAAGGTCCAACTGTAGTGCGATCGGATTCCCTAAAGTTTTGCATATGCAGATTATGCAACCTTTGTTCAAAAGTGGGATTGCTAGTACCATGAATGAAGAATACAAGGCTGCAATCCTACATGGCTCAATATAGCATAGCAGTTCTGCATGTGGACCTGTACTAGGCAGAGCCATGTACCACTTCCCAGGACTTATTGTACAGTCTCTAAAGCCTCCCTTCCCACAAACATTCTATGTCTCGTGAGAAATGGACAGGATTGCAGAAGCATCTGACTATGTTTCTGTAGCCTGACACAGAGAGATTACATCAGTGCTGAAATCCACTGGAGTCCTGTGGCACTGTATTCATTTTGCAGCTGGCTACTGGGACATAGCCAAACATTTCACCTATCCTGCCTGGGAGGCACGGAATGGGTGCGAGTGTGTCAGAGGCTGTATGGTAAGTCGGGGAGGGGGAATTTGGGTATTGCAGAGAAAGTAATGAAATTCCAACCTCTGCAATGCCCCCGAGAAGGACATGTGCAAGCATAGGAGACTTACCTAGGTACAGTGGTACCTCGGGTTACGAAATTAATTCGTTCCGCGGCTAATTTCGTAACCCGAAAAACCTTCGTAACCTGAATTGCCATAGGCGCTAATGGAAAAAAATAGCTCTCTGCTGCCCTCCGGTGGCGAAATAGCGCCGAGGTTTTTTCGTAACCCGAAAAAACCTTCGTAAGCCGAAACAATAAATCCCTATAGGATTTTTTCGTATCCCGAAAAATTCGTAAGCTGGGTAATTCGTATCCCGGGGTACCACTGTATATACAAAAAATAGGATGTCAGCCAGAATATGGCAGAGGTACAGGCCTTCCACAGCATATTGATTATACTAGCCACATTTTTGTATGGAACCTAAGAATTAAGTCCACAACTCCTTGCATCAGCCTTTACTTTCCCAGTTGTCTCAGAATAGAAATCAAGTCTCTTTCTATACAAAACTTTATTCAGGTTCTCACATGAGTTCTCATATCAGTAAGTACCATGTAAAAAGGAAGCAAATTTGTTCCTGCCTGGCTTTTTTTAGAAGGTTGAGGGAGAGCAATCAGCCTTTGGATTTCTAAGCAGTAATGAAGCAGATGTGCTCCCTAAAAACATTATGCAGCAGGGGTTTTGGATATATATTTTTGTTTTAATTTGAAATGTAATAGAAATGAACCCTCCCCCCAATGTAGATGTTTAATTCCATGTTTCCTTTGATGGTACATAGTAAGAATGGCTTTATTGCCCTTTATATATTTTTTCTAAGAATCTGCAGTTGATTACAGCACACATGCCAAGTGAACCCTATTCTGTGCCTGTCTATTGCATGCCCCAATTAGTTTGGCTTATTCATCATTTGAACTAATGTGGTATAGCATGCTGCTCATGTTCAAATTATGTAAATATGATGCAGACCCAGAACAATCTGTCAAACACTCAGAGGCTGTGGAAGAAAAAAGGAGGTGGGAAGGATGAACAAAACAAGAATTTCTAAGAATGAGCAAGTAGAAGAAAGAGAGGAACCCCCCCCCCAAGCCTTTAATTAATTCCAACCCAAAGAAAACTGTATAATAAACCTCTGACCTCTGGGCCTGTGACAGCTGTCATGTGGGTATGCTACATTTTCAAGTTTTGTTTGAGAAAGGTCATATACTTATAATTTCCAGTGATCAGAACTGAATTATTCACAACTGAATTATCAAAAGAAATTGCCAGCCATTGGTTGAGTTCTACCGTCTTCCAAGAACCCTTTAAATATGATGCCAAACATCATAGCACCCTGCAGCTTTACAGAATCTCATTTGAATCAGTTCAGTCAACAGAATGGTAGTGCATAGTCATGGCATGGTACATGCCCCCCAAACATCATCTTTTTGGTAGATGTTGCCTCATTATATGAGCCTGCATAGGCCCTGAGAGGCCCTTCTCTCAGATCTACTAGTCACAAGCATTGTTGGTGGGGACACCAGAGAGGGCCGTCTTGGTGGCTGCTCCTAGACTCTAGAACTCCCTTCCCAGGGAGGACAAAATGGCCCCCTCCCTGCCAGTTTTGTCACCAGGAAAAGACTTTTTTATTCTGCCAGAATTTAAAAATACAGTGGAACCTTGCCTTACGCAGGGATCCTTCCGCTGAGGCTGAGAGCATGTGACTTGTCCAAGGTCACCCCTTCTCTAAAGCTTTATCCAAGTCCTCGAGAAGTGCTCACTGAACAGGCCCTGCCTTTTGTGGATCTTATTACAGTGGATCCTCCGCATACGCGGTCTTCTTATAGGCGGCTTTGAGCATAGGCGCTCAAAGCCGCCAGCGCGTGCGGGGCGGAAGGGGTGGCGCATCCCATTCAATTGAATAGGCGTGCGCACCAGTTGTGCCTTGCGCGCTGCCGCGCCGCCGTGCACGAGCCCCATTGTTTACAATGGGGCTCAAGCATAGGCGGAAATCGCCATACACGGCGGGATCCGGAATGAATCCCCCGCGTATGGCGAGGTTCCACTGTATTAGATCCCTTACCTAAAAGGGAAAGTAAATTTTTGCCTCCTCATGTTGTAACTTCTGATAGTGCTACTTGCAGAACTACATTAAATATTCAAAATACTGCTCAGGCATCAAGCCTCCTACTAGCATTCACACTGTCTCTGTCTTCTTGCATCAGATTTATTTCCCACATAAACACAAGCTTTCTTCATGCAGATTCCAGTCTTAAATGATAATTTGGGTAATGTTTCTTGTGCTTCACATTAAAAATTAGGTTTTGCAGTTCCTTTGGGGCTGGTTGCCTTTTATTTAATATAATTTTCATAACAAAATACATCAGAACATTTTTGCTCTTTTAAACTGAAGAATTCAATCCAACTATATATCTGCTTCTGCCACCCCTGCACAGGGAATACATTTTATGCATAAAGAGCTCTGAAGTAACTAATGATATGCAGACAACTGACCTAGAGGGATTTAATAAAGCATGAGTGGTTTGGCACAAGCGCTATCTCTTAGAGATATTACTAGAATCGGATGGATATGGAGAAGCTCATCAGTCACATCATCTCAATTTATCTCAGAACTATTATTATGATTTCCATCCCCACGTGCAATTCATCCTGGAGCTTTTTTATTTGATTGATTGATTGAACAAATACAGATTATTAAAGTATGTATAATGTGACTATTTGCCCTAATTAATTAGGTTTTTTTCCCAACACACATTGAGCTTAAGCTGTTTGCTAAGAAAATATTTATTAGGAAGGGAAATTTAACAGAGAAAAACACATAACATTCACTGGACCTCAAATATAGACATTAAAATTTTCCACATAATTTCTTTAAGTAAATACCCAAAAATGTAAAGGGCTTATTTTGTTCTTACACTGGATTACATACAAGCAGTAAAACCCCAAATCCCAATCCAACTTGCAATTTTATAAATGTCTCTAGGCATGGAAAACTGCATTTTTTGTTGTACCATTGCGTAACAAGTTCTTAAAACCTAAAAGTGATTCCTTCTTTTAAAAAGTCATTAGAAAATGTATTATATCTAACAACACTATTGTATTAATTTATATTTTGATAGACTTTACATAATAAAACCCTATGAATAGAGGTACCTGTGTCACACAAGTATTCTACCTTATGGAAAAGAGGGAAAAAAAATCTGTAGTAGTCTTTAATATATAAAAACACTAATATGTGAAAATAACATTGACACAGTAGTGTCAATTTATGCTGATGAAAGCTGATGCCAGCATTTCCCTATTTTAAATAGCTTGTTTATCATATGAACATTCAAGTAAACTAACCTTTTAAAATTTCACAAGAACTGAGTTGTACAGTGTCTCATATGAGTGTTAATGTTGGAATGATTTCAGTTTCAATTTTATATTAAGACCATGGTGAAACTAGCTGATATTTAAAAAAAACTCATTCAACTAATAATGATCGCCTCTTATTTGTAAAGTAAAAAAAAATCAGTTGTTTTACATCACAAATTCATTAGATGACAACTAGCTACTCTATTTTTTTTCCTTTACTTTGCATATCTCTCCTTTAATTCATATTATGCTGCAAAGTCTACTGTTATCGTAGTGAATAAGGTGCTGACCTGAAGGTCACTCAAGTTTCTTCATAATAGAGTTCTTTGTCTTCAACAGCTGTATGACTGGCAACAGATGAAGCTTTCCCCATGGCAGTGTGTCTATGCTAAAGTACCCACTGAATTTCTTCCTGTTACACATTTAAAGAATAAAAGGTAGTAACAGCTCCTATGATATAGGAGCAGGCCAAGGTCAATCTTACAAGACTGCTATAGTCAAGTAGTGGTAAAAAGGCAATTTTGGACGTAAAATATGGTTCACCAGTGCCACATCCTTTAAAAAAAAAACACCTCTGGGGAAATGCCCATATTATTGGAAACAGTAGTATTTGCTTTACAGGATTAATTTAGGAATTAGCAACTGGTAGTTCCCAGACACCCAAGGGTCTGGTTTGTCAGTTCTCAACTCATCTTGCCCCAGCCTGTATACTATTGGGAAAGATTAGAGACAAAGACAAATGTACAGATGGGTTGTGCCTTTCTCAGGCAGAAAACTAATTGAAAACATGAGGAGGTGAAGTAAAATCTACTCCATTGCAAAATCTTACAGCCACAAGACATCTTGAGAAGAAATTTTGAGTATTGTAAGTGTCAAAGGAGTTTATCTTCTAGCTAGCTAATGTGCTTCTTTTCCTTAGCTCTCCCAGCCACTTTATAATCTGCATGAAAAAGAAGGGGAAAGAGTAAGGGCTATACATGCTAAAAGATAATTGAGGAAGTGAAAGATGCAGATTATTGCCCTTATCCTCTAATGGATGGACAATTTTAAAATGATCCAATTAGAACTTAATACTTTAGTTAAGAAGACCAATATATGAAGAATCGGACCATTCTATCTCCAATGTGAAGTCGAAGGCTTTCATGGCCAGCATCCATAGTTTTTCTGGCTATGTGGCCATATTCTAGAAGAGTTTCTTCCTGATGTTTTGCCAGCATCTGTGGCTGGCAAGATGCCAGCCACAGATGCTGGCGAAACGTCAGGAAGAAACTCTTCTAGAACATGGCCACATAGCCAGAAAAACCCACAAAAAACATTCTATCTCCCATATATCTCAAAACAAAGATCAACAAACTGAGAGCAAAATCTAAACTGAATGTTTCTACTGCTGGCATGTTCTCTCTACCCTGTATTGGAGAACAGCTCCAAATAATTCCTTACATAAGACAGAAAATGGAGTGATATGGCAGTGGTCATCTCCCCATGCTATAAAGAAATGTACATGTTCAAAGGTAGCAAGGGATAAAATGTGAGTGGGAAAACATTCTTTCATGCCTGAAATTAAGTTGATGATATGGTACCTCAAACCTCCTGTGTTTCTAAATATCTATGACTGGAATAATGTTGAAGACTAGAACACTTTTTAATTATCAGGAACCAATCTCTCACTGGCCTCCATCAGTGGGTTCTGTGTTAACAGATAAGTGATTGATTTACTATCCAGTTAACCTGGCACAGGACACTGGAATGCAATAATCAGCTACTGTTTGTATGCCTGTGAGAATTTGGTAAAACATGCAAGACAATAAGAAGTTAAGACATATGCAATTAGCAATAGTTACAAAATTAGCAAAATTTTCACAGTGTTCTTACAGCCTTTACTTTAAAAACACGAGTGTATCACTTACCACCACTATTGCTCAAACATTGTAAAATTGTCTCTCAGCCATGCAAATCACTTTGAAAAGGGAAAAAAGCAAACAACATTTCTTGGCATATTTAGACAGTGAGTGCAACTGTTGAAATTCAATTTTGAATCCTATGAACTAATCACTAGCACAATTTCCCACTTCTTGCAAGTGTTTTGTGATCAACATCCTTATATCTCATTTATATTCTGTGGGTGCCATGTGCCCAAAGTACCAGCCAAATCTGCAAAGCTGAATCCTGACAAATATCAAAAACAGTTGAACAAACAGAAGTTAGAGGAAGTTGATTTCCCCCCATCTCCCACATTTTCTCCATTTTTCATTCTCACTCTGAGAATATTAAGGTTTAACTTTGCTTACAGTTACATTTCTGCCTTTTAAAAAACGTTACACTGTCTGGGATATTTAGACTTGCTACTGACAGACAGTTTCCCACCCAGAACAAGAAAACCTCACAATGCCATTTGATCCCACTTTGCATCATTCAATTAGACACCATTTCACCATCAAAACAACCAACATTAACCTATGAAACAAACTCACTTCACTGTCACACACAGTGGGAGAAAGCCATCTGCCAGTCACTATGCCTCTCTATAAGGAGAGAATCCAGCTTCTCCTTACCTTATTTCATAAATTAATAATTTGTTAATCATAATCATTAAGCTTTAACTATTAAGCAGAATTCAAGTTTAGAAAACCAAGAATAAATTAGTTACAGCCTTGTAAACAATTGTTCCTTTGTTATACATTTGAAAAAAAGTTCCTCTGTAAAATAAATCAGATATTATACAAGGCACGCATTACACTTAAAAATTCAAAATGATGCCAAAAAACAGCCAGCAAATATTTCATCATCTTTCTTTGCTGGTTTAATTGTGCTGTGGGATACTGGAAAACATAAATATAAATTTGTTTATATTACAGTCATTTAAAAAGTCTTCCATGGCTGCACTCTTTCTTGTAAAATTTGTGCTATCCTATAGTGCTGTGTGATTTGAAAATTTGAAAAGAGTCTTCTCAGACACTCTCTACAAAGCTTCCAGGGAAAAGACCAGTTTTTCCATTTCGCTGCAATGTGCCTTTGAACCAGCCATCTTCACGTTTTTTGTGTACAAAAACAATGTCTCCTTCTTTAAGTTCAAGCTCAGCTTCACTCTGAGGAGGATAGGACACCACAACTCTGTATCTGTAAAGGAATATATATATATATATATATTTAGTTCAGGATATTACAGGAACTGTTTGTGCTTGTTTAAAAAAAATGTCAAAAAACAACTTGCCCAGGAAGCTTGCCTTGAACTGTTTACAGCTTGTCAGTCAAAAGATAAATATATTTTCTAAACAGAAAGTATATTAACACTATAATATCAAGTGAAATATACACGAGTCATCTTCACAGAATTCTCAATGAAGAAATAAATATTAAGGCTTTGAAGGCCATCCTCAAAAGGCAAGAAACAATTGGTAATGCCAGTTTGTCCAACAAGACAAGTTAATAATAATAAAATTTAAAATTTGGTACCCATCAACAGATTTTAATGTTTATAGCATAGAATAGCATACATGACCAAAGAATGCTTAGAGGAGTACATCATAACAGAGATTACATGTTCATATTAAATACACTGATCTCATTATTGCTGTAGATAGAAACAAATCAGTCAACAGGAGTAGAACTAACTGTAACATACCACTGACTAGAATATTTTAACTCTTTTTTGACAGTTACTATACCTTTTTAAATTTAGGAAATTAAATAAATTTCTGCATAGTTGTAGATAACTATCAGTTCAGTTATGGGATCGCCTCTATCCTCTTCTCAATAAAAGAACTGCTGTTAAGTGTTTGGTGGGAGAATATACATTTGTCCCTCTACATTTGTGGCTTTGACTTTTGCAGCTTTGATTATTCACCAATTTTATTAATATGTTCTCTCTAGAAATATTTAGGTCCTCCAGGACAACTCTGTGGTCAACTTTAACCAAATGTTGCACTGAAGGACCTAGTGATTCCTAGAGAGAACACTCCACTAGGTATTTGTAGCTCCTCCAGAGCAATTCTGTGGTCAACGTCTGGCAGATGTTGACGACAGAGTTGCACTGGAGGACTTAGAGATTCTTAGAAGAGGTGTTCTCTCAAATAAAAACAGTGTTTTTGTTATTTGTGGTTTTTCCACATTAACAGAGGTCCTGTGCCCCTAACCCCAGCGAATGTGGAGGGACAAGTGTATAGCTGGCCCTCTCTATCCATGGATTCCTTATCCATGGATTAAACAATGCACGGCTTGAAATATGTATATTGGTATCCATGGGGGGGGGGGGTCCTGGAACGACCCAAGACAATACCAAGGACTCATTGTATAACACTGTGCGTTGCTCTGATATTGAAAGTAAGAAAGCTTATGAAACAAACATTTGAATGAAAGAGAAACATAGGAAGTAAAACCATTTTCATATTACTTTCAACTCTCAAAATGACTGTCTCCCAATCTCAGTAACCATGAGTAAACTCATACAGAAATTCTTAAAATCAATGCAGTTTCATCATCAGGCACAGAAAAAAAGCTATATAGAGTTATAACTAGCTGGGACATGGATTTTCTTATTTAAAAAATCCTTGCAATAAAATTGTGAAAGATTGTATACAGGCAAAATTCCCCAAAGTATTAAAAAGTAGCTGATAAAATAATAATAATAATAATAAAATCTTTATTTATATCCCGCCCTTCCAAAAGATCAGGGCGGCTTACAATGGTGCAACGAGTGCAGACAAAATACATAGTTAAAAACACACAAACAACAATATCAACAGTCTAAAAAACAACAATAAAAGCCCCTTAGCCCAACCTCATGGCCACGGAAGAGGAGGGAGGCCCACAGGATATTTAATCGGGGAATGCCTGCTTGAATAGGAAGGTTTTGAGGTCCTTCCTAAATTGGGCCAGGGTGGTAGATGAGCGGAGCTCCGTGGGCAGCGTGTTCCAAAGGGCTGGGGCAGCAGGGGAAAAGGCCCTTCTCGAAGTAGAAGCTAACCTGGCCCCAGGCACCTTCAGCAATTGCTGCCCAGATGTTCTGAGGGTGCGAGGCGGATTGTACGGGGAGAGGTGGTCCTTTAGGTATCCTGGGCCCAAGCCATTTAGGGCTTTATAGGTAATAACCAACGCCTTACATTGGGCTCGGAAGCGAATGGGCAGCCAGTGAAGATCTTTGAGCACAGGTGTTATGTGGCTGGTCCTGGATACGCCAGTGACCAGCCGGGCTGCCATGTTCTGTACCATTTGGAGCTTCCGAGTTTGGTATAAGGGTTGCCCTATGTAGAGTACATTGCAGAAGTCCAGTCTCGAAGTTACCAGAGCATGTACAACAGTTTCTAGGTCCCTCTGGTCCAGGTATGGGCGCAGCTGGCGAATCAGCCGAAGCTGGTAACAAGTGCTCTTGACCGTCGCATTCACCTGAGCAGTCAGATGAAGCGACGAGTCAAGAAGCACTCCCAGACTGAGCACAGAGTCCTTCACAGGGAGCGTGACCCCATTCAGGACAGGTGGAACCACCGCCATTCCTGGACCAGGGGAACCTATCACTAGTACCTCCGTTTTCTCTGGATTTAGTTTGAGTCGGTTTTCCCTCATCCAGCCCATTACTGACTCCAGACAGGCCACGAGAGGAGAGACGCCATCCCCAGTCACTGCATCAGTCGGAGACATAGAGAAAATAATTTGGGTGTCATCAGCGTACTGATAACCCCGCGCCCCATGTCTCCGGATGATCTCTCCCAGCGGTTTCATGTAAATGTTAAATAGCATGGGAGACAGAATGGCTCCTTGAGGGACCCCAGTTTTAAGGGCCCGCTCGCTGGAGCACACGTCTCCCAGCTGCACCATCTGGGACCTCCCGGAGAGGTAGGAACGGAACCACTGGAGCGCAGTGCCCCCGATTCCCACCTCAGCCAGGCGCCCCAGAAGGATACCATGGTCTATGGTATCGAAAGCCGCTGAGATGTCCAAGAGCACCAACAGGGACACGCTTCCCCTGTCAGTGCTCAGACGGAGATCATCGACCAAGGCGACCATGGCCGTCTCAACCCCGTGACCCGCCCGGAAGCCAGTTTGAAATGGGTCCAGATAATCCGTTTCATCCAAGACCGTCTGAAGCTGGATCGCAACCGCCCTCTCGATCACCTGCCCCAAGAATGGTAGCAGCGAAACAGGCCGATAATTATTGTGAACCAGGGGGTCGAGGGAGGGCTTTTTTAGGATCGGTTTTACGATGGCCAATTTAAGATCCGATGGAAATCGCCCATCCCTCAAAGAGGTGTTAATTATCCGGTGTAACAATGACGTTACCACCGGTCCCCCCTGGGCCGCTAACCACGAGGGGCAGGGATCAAGGGAGCAGGTTGTTTTCCGAACACTTCCGAGGATCTTGTCCACATCCTCGGTACTCACCAACTCAAACTGATCCAGTGTAACATAGTCCACGGAGGCTCTGGACACTTCTACCCTAGGTTCTGCCACAATGTCGGCGTTCAGACCTTCGCTTATACGAGAAGTTTTATCCACGAAAAAGTCGTTAAACAGGTCGCAGCAGGCCTTAGAAGGTTCAAGGATCTGGTTCAGGGCAGGAGGGAGCTGGGTTAGCTCCCTGACCACCCTGAACAACTCTGCCGGACGCGACTCCGCGGACGCAATACGAGCACCATAGAACGAATTCTTTGTTGCTCGTATTGCCTCTCCATAGTCCTTTAACAGTTGGTCTAGGAGAGTCTTGTCATCTAAGCAAAGGTGTTTCCGCCAACGATACTCTAGCCGTCGCAGAACCTGCTTCCTCGCCCAGAGATCTTCCGTATACCAGGGCTTACGTTTGGAAGCGGGCCTGAGAGGGCGCTTGGGAGCGATTCTGTGTATAGCCCCAGAGAGACCGGTATTCCAAATACCGGTGAGGGCATCAACAGAGTCGCCGTCATTTCCAACCGTGAGCCCCTCTAAGGCTTCTTGGAACCTCTCAGGTTCCATCAGCCTTCGAGGGTGGACCATCCTAACTGGTCCACCACCCCCGGGGGGGATCTGGGTAGAAGCCTTGATTTTCACCTCTACCAGGAAATGATCCGTCCATGACAAGGGGGAAATATTAGCTATTTCCGCCCACGGATTTTCCGCCTCCGAACAGAAGACCAAATTGAGAGTATTACCCGCACAATGCGTAGGACCCTGTATCAGCTGGGACAGGCCCATGGCCGCCATGGTCTCCATGAATTCCCGAGCCGCACCGGATGGAACATAGTTGGCCGTGAGGGAGATGTTGAAGTCGCCCAGGACAAGAAGCCTGGGCGTCTCCAACATCAGCTCAGCGACCAGCTGTGTCAGCTCGTTAAGGGAGTCCGCTAATGCACGGGGTGGCCGATACACTAACAGAATCCCCAGACTGTCCCTAGCCTTTAGGGTCAGGTAAATACACTCGATATAGGAGGCCAAGGCTTTATGTTACCAAGAATTAGGTACAATTATAGAGCTGCAGAGGAAACACAAATAGCTACACTGCATTTGGATCAAATATATGCCTTCATTGTTATAAGCACAGAAGTAATTATTCTGTTGTCTTGTTTAGGTTAAAGCTCAGTCAGAAATGTATATATAATGTGCACTGAACAGCCTGATACAAAAGAAGCCAAAATATAATAATTTGAAAAGCTGTAACAGCTGTAACTTTTTTCCATTTCTGTTTTAACTATATTTTTCCCAAAATATTTTTTCTCATTGTTGAATATATATAATTTTAGGTGCCACTGCAGATTTTTTTTAAAAATACCAACATGAACATATACTATGTTAAGATTAGTATGTAAAGTGAGTGATTTTATGCATTATTATATAAATATAATGAGAAAAACTACATATGAAATCTCATAAATCTTATATATAATCTACCATATATACTCATCTATAAGTCAAAAAATTTATGCCCAAAAATTGACCCCAAAATCCAAGGTCGATTTATTTACAAGTCAGTATGGTAATGTGGTAGCAGCTCTTTCCCATGCAGTCAAGAGAGAGTTTATTTTTCTCCTGAGCAAAGCAGCAAGAGTCCTGGGTGATTGATTGCTCTTAAACAAACAAACAGTCCCTCTTCCACCCGCAACACCTCTGTCTGGGGAGTGAAGACTGAAATGAAATCTGAAATGCTGAAGCAAAAAGACTCTATTAGAGCCCCTCTTACCACATGCACACGTACACACACTGAAGGAGCCTCCAAGTTTTACCCTCGACTTGTCCACGAGTCATGGCAAAAATCCATAATTTGGGCCTCAAAACCTGCCCTCAACTTATACATGAGGTCGACTTATAATCGAGTATATACAGTACCCAAAATAAGTTTCCTCTGGTAACAGAAGCAAAATACATAAAAGCATGTATTATGAATCAACATTTGCTTATTGATGGTCTGAATTTGTTCTGTAAAAGCCCAAACATTTCAGCCTGTACATAAACTGATTTGTCTTTTTCTGGGACATTAACTCAAACACCAGTAAAAAATTCTGGAATTACAAATACATGGTCTCCAGTAGAATAGAAGATTGTAATAACAAACATTTCTACTAGTATTTGAATTAATGCCCCTGAAGAAAGCCAGCTAGTTTATGTACAGGCCAAAGCGTATTTGGCTTTTTAAGAATAAATTTAGATCATCAATAAGCATGTGGAGACCAGTCTCCTCTGACAGTACAAAACTATTTATTTAAATATTCTCCTGGCTTCATTTTATATACACTGGGCCCTTGGTATCTGCTGGGGTTTGCTTACAGGACCCCCTCCCCCGGTGGATACCAAAATCTGTGGGTGCTCAAGTCCCATGAAATACAATGGCACAGTAAAATAATGTCCCTTATATAATGTAGCAAAATCAAGGATTGCGTTTGAGAATTTATTTTTAAAAAATATTTTAAAGCCGTGAATGCTTGAATCCATGGATAAAGAATCTGTGAATACAGAGGGCCAACTGTATTCATATTTGGTTAAATAGAAGGAGACAGGATCCAAAAATTTCTGATGTTAACAGCCAAAGGTTTCTGGCCCAACATCTTTAATGTATGACCACATTATATACATTTTCACATTAATAGTTCCATCAACTGAAATATTCTTATAATAAATATATTTACTCTGAAATAAACAAGGGAAATACCTGTTGCTCATTGCAGAACACATGCTTTGCATGAAAAAGAATCAAGCAAAAGATGAAGAAACAAGTGATATTAAAGATTCTTGTGACTCTATATCCACTGCATGTCTGGCCTTTGGCCAATAGCACTGGCAGTCTGACTTGGCATACAGTAACTTCCTGTGTTTCTAAGGCTACAATCCTATGCACAGTTGCTAAACTCCACTGATCACAGCAAGGTTTACTTTTAAGTCATTTGAATAGGATTGCACTGTTCAGTGATACTTGCTTTTTAGTAAGACTAGAATTCAGCTTTGATCTAAGATTTATTTAATAATTTTCAGCTTTTAAAAACTTTTCTAAGGCCAGTACAGATGGGCACTTTGCACTGGCCTGGGCCTGAAATTAGAGCTAGATAGGGCTGGGTGTCGATGTGTGCCCAGCCTACTATTGGCACCCATATGCCATGATCTCTGGAAAACCCGCCTTGATCTCTGGAAAGGCGGGCTAGAAATAAAGCTTTTAATATTTATTATTATTATCATAGTGCACCCCCATTTACATGGGCCGCACCATGATGACACACATGCATCAGAGCGCCCAAACGTTATCATGGTGCGTGAGCACCATAATGACGCCTGTAAAGATAAGCTGCCTACAGTGGGTTCATTTTAAGGAGTGCGTCAGTGGTGACCTGTGCGGCTGCCGCAGAACCGACCTGGGGGAAAGATGGCTGCCCGTCTGTATAGCCCCTAAGTTAAGAGTCATTCAATCCCACCCCACCCCGAATTGTTACATATATTCTATTAAATGATGATGCAGGATATCACATTTACATGTTTCAGAGCAAAATTCATAATGCAGGGAAAATATGTAGTTGAATTAGTACGCTGAGTATTCTCATTTCCTGATCAAGAAGTTATAATATAAAAAGTGAACGTCTAATTATGAATGTTTCCCAAGAAGCAAGTCTTTTCACACCTCTGTGCTGGTCTATGACTACAATAAAAATGAACTTCACTTCACACCTTATATACTAGCAATTTTTCGTTGAATTTTCAGCTGCAGTTTTTCAAGTTGTACCACTGAAATATTATCTTATATAAACACATCCAGTGGGCCAATCCACCCTGCCACACCAACAAAGGAGGAAAAGAAGAGTGAGGAGCAGAGATAACAGCACTTATGGATGAAAATTGTGGTATGGGGATGTCTTTTCCTTCTAAGCTGGAATGATAGGAAATGCAATGGTAAACAGATGACACTGTACTGCCTTTCTTAATGTCTCTAACATGTTCACAGAATTAAGAAGGATGACACGGCTTTCATATGATTATCAGGCCGTCTTCTTATTTTGTTAGAGTAGACCAATCATAATCAGTGGTGTTAAGTGACATTTGACTGTCTCAATGATTTTTAGTAGGTCTACCCTAAGTATGACTATGTTTGGATCCAGCTCAGGAAATCAAACTGATGTTTTCCCTGCATATTTGACACATTTTTAAGCACTAACATGTCAAAAGCAAATGAATATTACAAATTTTGTGTGCCACTCAAATATAGAGCAGACTCTATGATATAATCTAAATGAGCAGTATTCCAGGAGAAAATCCATGTCCTGCCAACTGAGAAACAGTATGCCAAAACTGCAATCGGGGAAAAATGCTACTTTATGAGGAAACAGAAAGAAGACTAAGAGTTCAAATGTTTGTCTGGACTCTTTTCAATGGTTTAAAGATATTTAGCTGCAACAACAACAGCAACAATTCTTGTTGTTTCAATCCACTTCTGTTAACTACTGCCTCAAGCAGTAAAATATGTCACTTCAGACATAACAGAACATCTCACACCAAAATCTCACTACAAAAAAAAAGGTATCAAAATTCTAATATCATTTTTAACATTGACCCTTTCCAGATATATGCAAATGGCATATTACATGTAAATGACATGTAAACAGAGTATCATATTTCTAGTTACAGCAAAACAACTTACCGTTCACAGACCACAGGTCTAGATTCGTTATGGACTGGGCCCAATGAAGAGCAGGGCTGCCGCGGAGGTGGAGCTATAGGGATATTTGACTCCACAGTATTTGCTTTTCGATGCGTGTTCTCCTGCACTGATGTTGATGCTTCATTGTCCATGGGGCAGGATTCAGCTCTTCCATGACTGGAAACTGATGAGATCTCTGGACCTACAGCACCTTGTAGGGGAACCTCTGCACCTCCCTGCTCAACTTCCAGAGTTGGCGATGATGGGGGAGATGCTCGAGGTCTGCGCTTGGTAGCTGCTCCTGAAAGCAACTTCAACAGCCCCTTTTTTTCTTTCTGGAAATAAATGTCAGTACTATTTTAAAACAAAAATACTTACTAGATTAAAAAAACACAGAACCCACTAGATTACTCTGTTTTAAACACACAATGCCCTGCTGATCTCTGTTGGCTTTTGACAGTATCACCATCACATTTGCATAGGAGGGTTTTTCAGGTTTTCTGTCACATGAAGTATCTAGCTATAATCTGTGCAACTGACTTGTAAGGCAAATTTATATTTTATCTCCTTCAAGAACTCTGTTTATTATATACTTTCATAATTGATTATGTCTATGGCACACCTATTTAAATGTTAACATGTACTACTGGTTCTACTCTGTCCAAAGCAATTGTCTCCCAGACATCTTGTTGTTCTTGTTAAATGCCTTCGAGTCAACTGTGATTCATGCCAAACGCATGAATAAAAAACCTCCAAGCCCCCTGTCCTCAACTGTTTTGCCCACGTTGTGCAGGCTTCCTGGTCTGAGTCTATCCATCTGGTATGTGGTCTTGTCCTCCCATCTTTTCTAGCATTACTGTCTTTTCTAGTGAGTTGTGCCTTCTCATGATGTGGCCAAAGTACCACAGTCTCAATTTAGTCATCTTGGCTTTCAGGGTGAGTTCAGGTTTGATCTGTTCTAGGATCTATTTGTTTCTCTTTTTGGCGATCCATGGTATTCTTAGCTATCGTTAACCAGCACATTTCAAATGAATTTATTTTCTTTCTATCAGCTTTTTACATTGTTCAGCTCTCACAATCATACATGGTGATGGGAAATACAATGACTTGGACAATACTAACTTTAGTATTCAGTTTTATATATTTGCACTTTAGGATTTTGTTTAGTTATTTCATAGCTGCCTTTCTCAGTCCTTGCCCAATCAATGATTGATCCAAGGTATGAGAAGTCTTTAACTATTTCAATTTCTCCATAGCAATAGCAAGTTCATTTCTATACTACTTATCAGTGCACTTAAGCACTCCCTAAGTGGTTTACAATGTGTAAGCCAACTGTGCCCAACAAGCTGGGTATTCATTTTAGAGATCTCAGAAAGATGTACGCCTGAGTCGAGCCTGAGCACCTGGCTGGTAATGAACTCACAACCTTGTGGTTTGTGAGTGGCTGCAATACAGGCATTTATCCACAGCACCACCAGGTCTCTTATCTATATCTATATTTAATTTATGTAAATTCTCTGTGGCCATTATTTTTGTTTTCTTAATGTTCAACATTAAGCTTGCTTTATTACTTCTTTAACATTCTTTAGTAATTGTTCCACATCTTTATTGTTTTCTACCAGTGGAATGATATCATCTGCATATCTTAGAATGTTCATTTCTTTCCTATGATTTTCACTTTTTCTTGCTCTGTGTATGATGTTTTCTGCATGTAAGTTGAACAAGTAGGGTGATAGAATGCAGCCTTTTCTGACTCCCCTGTTGTTCCAAGTCCCCCTTGTCTTCATTTTTTCTCTGCTTGCTTTTATTGTTGGATGCCACTGTATTATTCAGATAGTGATCCAGGAGTTGGTGATCTCTCACCACACTCTTACCTCCTGACCAATAACCAGTCATCTTACTAAAGCTGCTAGCATTTAGCAAGAAACACTGGGACAAGTACGTATACTAGGGATGTTACATTAAAAAGCTAAGTGTGCAATCTTTGTTGCTTTACAAATCAAAAATATTTTTCTTTTTCTTTTATGAGAACTATGGTTAATCCTTACAATGTATTCTCATGCAATTCTCTAATTAAATAATCCTGGTCTAAAGAGTATAAGAAGAAAATATACTGGAAGTCCAGCATGACTGATAATTGAAACAATGAAACCTGTTTCATAAAATAGTTTCCAATGATTTTTAAAGCAATATTCTTTTAGCAACAGCAAGTTTTATATCCCATTGAGATTTTGTTCTCAAGGGAGCAGAAAGCTAGCTACTATCTAAGCAGTTTATTGCTTATATTAAAAAGTTAAACTTGACACTGCCTGATACTAAAGACTAAGGGCTGGTATATACCAGCATGAAAAGCCAGCTTCCAGCTGGATTGGACGCACGGCACATACCCCTATGATGCCTGGAAGCTGGCTTCACAGCTACTGGCTGCACACACAGCAGCAAGCTTCTGGGCACTCCGACAGCACAATGTTTAGATGCCGTACCTTAAAGCTGCAGCGGCGCGGAAAAGTTGGCTTTTTGCCAGCACAAAAAGGGGTGGCTCTTTGCCACTTCTTTTTCGGTTGGCAAAAAGGTGGACTGGGGCTGTGGCATGAAGTTGTTGCGGCTACAATCCAGCTTTCTCAGCAGTGGCCTCAAGCCACCCCTTCCTGGTAGTCTGTTCCTCCCTTAAGAAAATAACCAAATGACAACATTTGGAGAAGCCACTAATCAACAATAGGATTTAAAAATCCTTTTAATGTAATAGACAAAATGTTCTGAATTTTTAACTGCTATTCAGTTCGTATGCTGCATAGAGACAATGGAGAAGAACCAAATTCCATGCCCACCTTCCCATCTCTATCAGGTTTACTGGCAGTAGAAACCCCTGAAGCTGCTAAGGTGTTTTCAGGAGATGCTGGAGCTCCACTGTGAACAGTCACAATCCTCCCATTTGTATCTCCATCCAGAGATGCAGAAGTGCAAGGAGAGTTTAATGAAACCGCAGCACAAGCCAATGGGACATTGGTCCGGTTGATATTCACAGCCGTGATATAAGCAGCAGCATTTGAAAGCTGAGGTTGCAGCTGTTGTGGTGCAACAGAATGGTGTGGAATAATGACAGCAGCAGGAATAAGGCATGCTGAACTTTGAGCCTGAATTGGTGTCACGGTAGCTGTAGGTCTTTCTTGGTTGTGTATTGCAACTGGAATGACAGGAAGAAGTGCATTTTAAGAGAATTAAAAAACACACAACATCAAATCATGATAAAATGTACAATTCAGGAAACACCTGAAAATCTTCTCATTTGTTATATCATTCTTACTCTTCCTTCAAGTTGACATCTGGTAATAGCCTATCTCCATGGTGTGAACCTATGGCACATGTGCCCTGTTCCTCCTCTTCCTCCCGGGCCTTCAGCTGCCTCCCCAGAGGCAGCTAAAGGCACCGGGGGGGCGGAGGGGGGGGAGAGAAGAAGAGGAACAGGCATGCGCTTGTTCCTCTTCTTCCTCCCGGCCCTTCAGCTGTCTCCAGGCAGGTCCTGCCCTTAGAAGTAGAAGTCCTGCCCCCAGCATTGGCTAACACCCAGTGCGGGAACGCCTTTGAGTTTGGGCACTCAGTCTCTAAAAGGTTTGCCATGAGTGGCCTATCTTATCCCTGCAACAAATAAGAGAAAATTCAATAAACTATTGTGGTTTTTAAATTGCCAACTATTTGTATAGTTCAATAAATTACTACATGATTATGTTTCATTTCTTGACATATCTTAACATATTTTTTAAAAATTAATAAAGAATACATTCATATTACATGGAGAATAGATGAGCAAATTCACACAGAAACATATTGTATCTCCTCCTGTACTTGTTCTCAATCTATCTGAACTGACATAAGAAACCATTAAACTAGCAGATAATGAAAATCTTAATCCTCATTATTCTAGCACTTAATCTGAGGAATAAAGCAATATATTACCTGTTCTTACTGCGTTGCGAGCCTGGTTGACTGTCATTTGGCTAGTCATATGCATCAGAACCTTGGTCTGTGGGCTTGTTTGTATATGGGCTGCAGAGACCACAGCAGTTGGTACTGCACTGGAGTTCACTGTCACACCATTTCCCTGAAGTTTCTGCACTGTTCCTCCAGCAGTGGAAGCACTGACCATGGTTACCACCCGTCCTGACTGGCCAGCAGTAGATACAGGAACTTTTGCTTGGGAGGCACTTGTCACTGCCCTGTAAAAGGTAATATGATGCTTTAGGCCAAGATCCTATATACTTTCAGCATAATATAAATTGTACAGCAGCATACTTATGCTGTTTATGGACAGTTATAGGGGATTCCGCATTTGCACAACCAACTGTGAAATAGATATAATGGTTACTAAGCTCATCTGTTGCTCAATGATTGATTAGGTCTCAATAGTTGATTTGATTTCTCTGCATGTGTGCTTGTGAAATAATTAGTAGCACAAGGGATAAAACAAAACAATATGTGAGAAAGCCCAACTGCTTGCACAATTTCTTTTTTGGCAGCATAGTGCCTCAATAGGATTCCAACCTTGATCTACATCTTATTAAATCAGTCAAGCTACCATCTCCCTCCCACAACAAACCATTACAAGTTCAGTCCCCCTTATTCAAAATGCTTGGGACCAGAAGTGTTTTGGATTTCAGATTTTCTTTTGGATTTCAGAGTAATTCCATATACAGTACTTAATGAACACCTTATACACATAGCCTTAATGTAATTTTGTACAAATTTTAAAATAATTTTGAACATAAAACAAAGGCCATGTACACTGAAACTATCAGAAAGCAAAGGTATCAATACCCATTAAAAAGGTTTGGATTTTTGAGTATTTCAGAATTCCCAATACAGATGACTCAACCCTGTATCTTAGGTCTTAAACACACTACAGAAATAATCCAGTATCAGATCCCTTTAATTGCCCTGGCTCAGTGCTAGGGAATCTTGGGAATTGTAGTTTATTGTGGCACCAGAGCTCTCTAACAGGGAAGGCTAAATGTCTCTCAAAACTACAGTTCCCAGAATTACCTAGCATTGAGCCAGGACAGTTAAAGTACTATATATACTCATGTATAAGCCTAAAAAATTTAGTCAAAAAGTTAACCCCAAAAAATTGCATCGACTTATCCATGGGTCAATGTAAGTACTGTACTTTAACTCTTGTATAAAAAAGAAACCATCCCCTGGTGAGGGGTAAGAGTACAATCTGTCCTTGAAGCACTGCTCCTCACTCTGTCATCCATCCAGCCTTTAAGGAGTGCACCAACTCTTATGCCATCTCAAATTTTTTAAGTTCTTTTGTAAGTCACTGTTTTCCGTTTGCTTCATCCTTTAGATCCTTTGTTGCATACCCCTAAAATTTACCCTCAATTTATCCACGAGTCCATAATTTTGGCCCCCAAACCTGTCCTCGATTTATAGTTGAGTATATATGGCAGTCTCAAACTGGATTATTTCTGCAGTTTTGGACCACACAGAAAAAAGATATTCATAGAGGTTGTTCCTTTTATCTTTATAAAGATGAGTATGACAAATGACAGCCATACCTAGTAACTGGTGCCACATAGTTGCCAGGAAATACACCAATTTTGCTTGTATGCATGGAAGTTCCTTTAAACCAACCATCCTGACAACGTTCAAACACCAAAAACATCTCCCCTTTTCTCAGTTCCAGTTCATCTTCTTTTCTAGGAGCATATGGATAAATAGCAACATACCTGAAAAAGAAAAACATTCATGCAGGTCTGCAGGCTAAATAACAGGAACGTAAGAAACCTCTGCAGCCCAAATCACAGGTTTGCATAGTGGTTGCCGCTTGAAAATAGAACCACATGGTTTTCATTCAGAGTGAGAAGTTCCTTATATAGTCACCATAATTTTGACTACTGAAATGATTGTTAAGAGACCATCAAAGGGTCCCAGTTTCAGACCTTTCATCACCTATCAATATACAAGCATCCACTAATCAAATGTCCAATAGCTGGACAGTGATGGAAGACTCAGGGAAGGCTGTCTTCCATCTTGCCTCAAAGAGGCAGTGGTTAAACCACTTCTAAAAAAGCCTTTCCCTTGACCTGCTGTATAGAAACAATTACAGGCCAGCTTTTACCATTTTTAGGCAAGGTAATTGAGAGGACAGTCGCCATTCAACTCCAAGCAGTCTTGGATGAAATGGGTTATCTAGATCCATTTCAAACTGGATTTAGGACGGATTCCGGAATTGAAACCGTCATGGTCACCTTAGTCGATGATCTCCGTTTGGGCATCGACAGGGGAAGTGTGACCCTGCTGGTGCCCTTGGGGCAGAGTGTTGTCAGTACGCTGATGACACCCAAATATATTTCTCTATGGCTCAGACTGATGCAGTGACTAAGGATGGCGTCTCTCCTCTGAACACCTGTCTTAATGCGGTAATAGACTGGATGAGGGAAAATAAACTCAAATTGAATCCAGGTAAAATGGAGGTACTTGTAACAGGCACCCCTAATCCGAGAATGGAGTTATGTCAGCCAGTTCTGGATGAGGTTACACTTCCCCTGAAGGATTCTATCCACAGCTTGGGGGTGCTCCTGGATTCGTCGCTTCAACTGACGGCCCAGGTGGATGCAATGGTCAGGAGCACTTGCTATCAGCTTCGGCTGATACGCCAGCAGTGCCTCTTCCTGGAGCAGGGAGACCTTGAAACAGTAGTGCATGTGCTAGCAACCTCTCAACTCGATGTCTGCAATGCGCTCTACATGGGGCTACCCTCATGCCAAATTCGTAAACTTCAAATGGTACAAAATATGGCAGCTAGGCTGGTCACGGACACATCCAGGACTGCCCATATTACACTGGTTATAAAATCTCTCCACTGGCTCCCTATCAGTTTCTGGGCAAGGTACAAGGTGCTGGTTCTAACCTTTAAAGCCCTATATGACTTGGGTCTTGACTACTGTGGGAGTGCCTACTTCCATATAATCCTCCCCACACACTTGGGTCCTCTGGGAAGAATCTGCTACAACCTAAGAAGACCAGACTTTAAGCAGTGACCCACAGGACCTTCTCATCAGCCACTCCCAGACTCTGGAACAACCTGCCAGACGGGATCCGCCACACATTGGATGCCTTTAAAAGGCTATTAAGATGGATCTCTTCCGGCAGGCCTTTCCACACTATGTTATAACCATTAGACATGCCTCCCCCCCTCTATTGATACCGATATCAATATTGATTGAAACCATCGCCCCCGTCCCCCCCCTCTTCTCTAGAGGAAGACTCATTTCTTGCGCTAATCTGCCTGAAATTTTAGTGTATTCTATTGGACAGTTTTAAAATTTTTGATGTTTAATCTCTTTTTATGGCTTGATCACTGCTTTTAAGATTGGGGGGAGGATTGGGGTTTTGAGATTTTTAAATTGTAATTTTTAATTGTTTGATGTTTTATTTATACTGTTGGAATCCGCTTTAATTCCTTTGTGAAAAAGCGGAATACAAATAAATATTATTATTATTATTATTACAGCTGTAATATCCTTTCCTAATTTCATCTGCCTTCAGCCATTTGTATTAAATTCTTGAAGCCCATCTCAAACACTATTTGTCCACTGGCTGGTCCAAAAGAAAGGTGCAGCTAAGTTCTTGCTCCTCATGTCTGAATGGGCAAAGTTCCCAAAACAAACAAACAAATAAAAAACTACCTCTCACAAGTGCTGAGGCAGGAATCCATAGTTGTACAATTGGTTGCACAAGCACCAGAATATGTGACTGCTTACATAGCTGGAACAATCTATGGCACTAGCCCCCAAGTTTCCTCTGTTTGTTTTATTTTGGATTTTGCCATAACTTGTAACACCCACTTAAAGCCTGCTTTTTACTATCAACATTACTTCACAATTTAGATGGTGTTCTTCAAGGATGAGAAAACAAGTTAATTATTCATATGATTAGTGTTTCCACATCTGCATAGGAAACAGTCTGCAGAGACACATTTTATATATCTAACTGTAAATACCGTCATAGGTTTGACACATAATTAAAGAGAGGCAATGACTCAAGCCATATTCTATTGCTTTTATTTCTTTGCTACATGAATCAAACATTTCTCAACCAGATGGCAAGTTAAACATGTCTTGGGCACGTTAAAAACTGCCATAAGGGATGTCCTCAGGACGTCCTAGGTTTAAAAAGGGATGTCACTTGACGCCCCCAAGCCTAATACATCGTGAGGACGTACAAGATGGCGGCGCCCCATCTACATGGGGGCCACCATGATGGTGTCATGAATGTGCCGCCTCCAAACGAGGCAGCATGGATGTGACGCCATTGCACCACGCGAGGGCGCTTAGTGCGCCCTTTCGTCGGAGCAGGAAGGAGCTCCGAAACGGAGCTCTTTCCTGGTCTTGTGTCGCTGGGTGCAGGCTTTAGATGGCTGCGCCCAGCAACGCAGCCACCACGGGGTATCCTTGGGGCTTGAAGCCCCAAGGACACCCCTTTCCAGGCTGTGGGAAAGGGGCCTTTTGCCGCTTCCCCACAGCCTGGAAAGCAGCGGATCGGGGCCTCAGCGGCTGCCGCTCTAGCCACTGAGGCCCCAATCCAGCGGGGAAAGGGGAGGGTGCAGGCCGTCGCTTTTCGGTGGTCTGTAATGTGCCTTAGTCTATTCCAGAAAAGTCTCAGTTCTTGTTCTTTTGACAATCCTGGTTTTCCACACCATTTGAAGTTAATCACCAATACATTTCTATTTTACTTACACACTTGGTCTTGTCTGTGGTCTCAAATGTGTTATTTGCTCAGCTGATATGGGTGCAGATTTTTGAGCCACCCCTGAAGGAAGTCCAGTAGAAGCTGGGGCAATTATTGTAGCAGACAACAGAGGAGGCGGTGGTGGTGGCAGCAGAGGGGGGTTCATACTCTAAAGATAAAATAACATTTAAAAAAATAAAATGTGACATCTTGGCACAATATTAGTAGTAAATTGTATCCACAACCAGATACACAGAAAACCATGTACACTCTAAAACTGATGTAGATTCAGTAATAAATCCATGTTGCCATTTTTTTGATACAATATAAGTTGACAAGCGTGTTTTTCTTTTTCCTATAACAAAATTTTATGTAGCAAATAAACAAACTGAAAAACAGTTCAACTCCAAAATGTACCCATTTCAATGCAAATTCTTGGCAAATATCCAAAATACTTTCAAATGACTTCAATTGGTTTGAAATGGACTACAATTTATGTTGCTTTTGAAAATAGAATGTGAAACACAGTATGAAGAAAATTTCAATACAATCCACCCAAACTATTCATTTAAGAACAAAATTTCCTTTAACACATGAGTTACAAAAACCAAGTACAAAGCAGAGCCTTGTTACTATGCTGTTCTTACTCATTTTTATTATTCATGTATTTTAAATGCTAGGCTTTGAAATTCATGTTTATTAACACTAATAATGTCAACTAGATGAGCAGTTATTTTAAGAGGAAGGCTGTAATGGGGATCCGCTTTCCCCTCAGATTTCTGTTTCTTTTCTTTTCTTTTTTTTTAAATGCCCAAAGAAGCATTTGCTACATCTTTGATCTATGAAAGTTCAGATCAGTGCTTACGAAATTTGACTTCCCATCAGTCTCTGAGCTACAACAGGTATTGGCTGAAATAATACATTTTCTTATTTCAACTTCCAATGGAAAAGGAGTTCAAATCTATAAAAGGGGGGTGGTCTATTCAGTGGGTATTTATCCCAGGAAACAGGGCAAAACACACCAGGAAATAATGGGATAAAATCTACATACCAAGCATCCCAGGAAACATCTCCACAGGCTTCTAGTAAGGGACTGTGGTGATAAGGACACATACATGCCATGTAGACAGCGAAAATGCCAAGCCACTTTTATGTTACCATTTCCCCAAAACATCAAAAATGCACAGAACAAGACAGAAGCTCAAGAACTTCTGTAATATTCTCTATTAAAGTAGCAAAAAATGTACTCAGAAAATTGATACCTTGAATTCTCTCTTCCTCTTGTGGTCAAATTATTTTACCTCCCTGTCTGTTAAATTTTATAGTCAGTTAAATTTTACACTCTTCCGCTAAGCATTGCACACTAGCATACAACTGTAATTGAAAAGGATAAGGGTTGGAGAGCTTAATTTTTGGTTCCTTTTGGATGAAAATATAAGAGACAATGATATTACTTCATTTGCTATCTAGGAGTAGACAATACACACACCACATGAATAATACTGAAGATATAGATGTGGTTAATGTCCAGACTGAAAAATTACTAAATTTTTGAGTTCCAAGAAAAAAAAAAAAAAAAAAAAAAAGACAGGACATAAAAGTCATATAAGTATGTACCTACTTTGCTAGAAAGCCTAATGACAGGTGCACTTCTTACAATAGTACAGATGGGTTATTGACTCAAAAAGCAGAAAAGGAGCAAGTGATAACTTGTCTGAATAGTTAAGCAAGATTTTCAAGGCAAAAATGAAAATACCCAAAAAAGGAACAGAAAAGTCAACAACTGTACCTTTCTTTCAATGGAGAAAGAACTCCTTTTAGAAATCCACATGCCTTTCTGCATTTAACACCATGTTCATTTCAACATAAGTCAACAATTACCGTATCAACAGTAAGGAAGATTAAAAACTGAAGATAAAAAAAAATAGTTGAAAATGAGGAAATCTGAGGGGGTGCTGAAAAGTTCTTGGGCCAACCATGAAACGTACATGCTATTCCACATATTCACCACAAAGTTTAACCCATTTGGCACAATGTTTCTCAAGTTTCTTTAACCGTTTTAAAAAAAAGTCTGCCCACTGAAATACTGCTCTACTGCTGCTATCACCCCTGAGATATTTGAAAATTCTCTTCCTTTCAAACTTTTTATAAGGGTTTAAAACAGGATATAGATGGGAGCAAAATCTGGTGAGTATGGTGGATAGTCTTTGCAATCAAACCCCAAATTCTTGAAGAAAATCTATCATCTTGTCAGCCTTCTGAGCAGGTACATTGTCCTGCAAAAAGAAAACACCTTTCTGTAGCTTCCCTGGTCTTTTTTCTTCAATGCTGCCTCTAACTGGCACAACAGAGTACTGTAGTATTCTACATTAACTGTTTGGCCCTTCTGATGATAGACAATGATCAAAATACCTTCCTTATCGGGGGGGGGGGGGGTATTACCTTATACCCCCATATTACCTTATCAAAACTGTAACCAATAATGTAAATTATTGTCCTAGATTCTAGAAGGTGACAAGCAACAAGAATGGTGTGTGCAGCAATTTACACTGGTGCCTCGGGTTACGAAATTAATTCGTTCCGCCATTCCTTTCGTAACCCGAAAATTTCGTAACCCGAAACACTTTTCCGTTAGCACTGGAAAGCCTATAGCTGCACTTTGCAGCATTTGAATTTCGCGCCGAAATGAATTTCGTAACCCGAAAAATATTTCGTAACCCGAAACAGTTTTTGCCAATCTAACTTTTTCGTATCCCGGAAATTTCGTAACCCGATCATTTCGTATCCCGAGGCACCAGTGTATTGATACTTTGGGACTAGGACTTTTTCCTCGTAAGTGTAGAGTAATATGAAATAGACCAAATATAGGGTATTTCTTGCCCTTCAAATGCTGTTAGACATTTAGCTGACCATCCCTAGCCAGTGGTGAGTCTCAACAGCTTTAAGAAATATTCCCTTTACTGGATTAGGCCCAGTTTACAGCAAAGGCTTTGGTGCATGAAGCTAAACTGCCAGGCTGGAATCCTACTGAACATTTGGAACTATTTCATATTTATGATTGCCATTGTTTAGGGGATACATAGGAAGGGCGAAAGTCTCAGTCCTCGCTTACTATTCAGCAGCCACCCTGTTCTTCAAGAAGCAGTTAACTACCACCTCCTTTGTGCAAGCAATATCTACTGCGAATGGGGATTGTAACAGGACTTGCTACAGGGGACTTGATTTGGACTTCCTGCATGGCAGGGGGTTGGACTGGATGGCCCTTGTGGTCTCTTCCAACTCTATGATTCTAGGGGCCTGATTTTTGCCTATGCAATGGAAGAGACTGCTCACACAAGGAGTGGGAATATTAGTCTGCTACTTCTCAAGCACAGGAAGATAAGACACATACACGCACACCCCCATCAATCACAGTGGCTGCTCACCCAGTAAATGGGGATTGGGAGATTGTACCAGGATGCTTTATGTAGCCATGTAACTACTGTGGTTATGTAGCAACATAGTGCATAGACAATTCCAGCCTTGGAGCACTGAAACACACACACACAACTCTGTATTTGCTCTTAAATTCAGAATTATTAAAGTTTCCACATTTCTTCTGCATTTCTATGTATAGAACAGCAAGCTCTAAGAAATAACAATATTGAAGGTAAAAACAAGCATCTGGAAATAAACTGATCGGTGATGGACTGATTCAGCTCTTAAAAGCCCTGCAGATAAAATAAAATGATTTTCATCCCACTTGGTCATATAGATGAAGTACATAAAAATGAACAGTCAGGTGTGCTCCCTTTACGCCTGACTACCCTCTCATAAATAAACTCAAGATGCCTCTTAACAACAAAGTCACTGTAGAGGCAACGGAATGTTTTTCCCCTAAAATTATTTGTCCTTGTGGTTAATTTTGTAACTGGCATGCCATAAGATCTAACTAGTAATTTATGGAAACAGTTTGCTTGTCAAACAGTAAAATAAAATAGCTGCCTGCATTTCACTCAGTACATTGATGATAACACTAGAGGTGACTCAAGCCTCAAATATAAAGGAACACCCATGCTTAGTTAGTCCAACCTCTCAGATCTCAGTAGTAGATCTATAATTTCTTCAGTTCTTTCATAGACAGAGGTACAGGTATGTACAGGGCACATACAGACTAATTTGAGTTCTTAGATAAACTCTTCTTTATTTTGTAACTTTTTTTGACTAGCTACTCCAGGATTTTGGTTTGAATCTTAATACCTTTGGACATCTCATCAGGCCTCTAGCAGCTTGCAGACTAGAACTAACTGAAGTTCCTGGATGTGAGTATTTAATCTCAGCCTCCAAACCAAAATGCATTAGTCATGTGATGTGTCTCATTATTTATTTATTCAATTTAGATTTTATTCTAGCAAGCCCTCAATCATGATAAGGGGAGGGGGCAGGAATTTGGCCAGGATACAGATTCCAAACAAATGAGAAACAGCAAGAAATAAATTTACTGCCTCAAAGGACTGGAAAGAAAACTACGTTTAGTGGACATTTCCCCAAGGTGCTGACCTTTCCAGTCTCCAAAGATGGAGATGGGAGATGCCATCCATGACTCACCTGCCTCACTACGTGGAATACCACACGTACGTAGTGATAGGGGTGGTGGTTAATATTCTCTCAAGCCAGGTGATATACCAGATATAGCCCAATGACACCCAGGGAAATGATGCCGAACAAGTCCAAGGCCATGAAGAAGTAAAACAGTCCCTGGGATTCCAGAAAGAACAGAGCAACACCTGCTCCACAGAGGCCCATCCAGATGAGAACCAAGGCCAAAGCCACAGCAAAGACCACAGCAAAGACAGCCATGTCTCGGCTGTAAGGCTGCCAAAGGCCAACTGCCTAGGCCTTCTGGAACCTTGTGGCTCATGCAGCCCAGCTAATATGACCTCAGGGCTATGCAAATCTGCCATTGTTGGCTCAGCTCCATGGGTCTCCAGCCCCATGGCTCCAAGGAGAGCCTATTGTTATTTTCATTTATTTATTGGATTTATGCCCTGGCTTTTCTGAGCAGGTACATTGTCCTGCAAAAAGAAAACACCTTTCTGTAGCTTCCCTGGTCTTTTTTCTTCAATGCTGCCTCTAATTGGCACAACAGAGTAGTATTCTACATTAACTGTTTGGCCCTTCTGATGATAGACAATGATCAAAATACCTTCCTTATCGGGGGGGGGGGGGGGGGACAGACTGTGGCCATGACTTTTTCTGCTGATCTTTGAGTCTTCAGTTTTCAAATAAATAAATAAATAAATAAAAATTCACTAGATCACTCAAAAATGCTGCAAAATCAGCTATTTCATTTCTGGTCAGAATTCAAACATTTTGGGACCCACTTTACTGACAGTTTCTGCATAGCCAACTGCTTATGATATAAACCCAATACATTCTCAAGATATTTTGAGTGTCTCAACAACTGTTTTAGATGAGATTCTGTCAAAATCAGGTTATGAACATGCTTAACAGATTTGGATTTGACACTGTTAATGGCCTCCAGACCATGCTGCATAGTTAGTCTCAAAATCTCCATGCTGAAAGTTGGCACACCTCTGAATATGATGGGCATGTGTCAGTCAATGTTTGAATTACACACTCATGGATTTTCTTTAGGAGTTTTTTCCCCCCTGCAGGAACAGATACCTCAGGACAGCCCAGAGTTCAGCACTTGAAAATTCCACACTTTTCATTGACATGGTTCTATTAATGACCTCAAAAAAATTCAGAATTTAGAGCTATAATCCTGCAAACTGGCAGTTTACAATACAAAAGAATACTGTTCCAAGGCGCACTGACAAAATTGTGCTCCAAGTTTGGGAAATGGATCAGGCCCAGAACTTTTGAGCACACCCCTCATAATAAAAAATGAAGAGCAAAATCCTCTCAAATTTGCCCAGCTGAAGCCAAAGGCAAAAAGTTTCTGATGTACGCAGCTGCAGCGGATGCCACGGAACTGAGGGGAAAGGCAGAGACATCTTGCTGAGACATGTGCACCGAGTAGGATTTGCACCAAATGATACTGCTCAGCTCTAGACACTTTGGAACCAGTTCAGTGCAAGCACAGAACAACCTCATGTGTGAATCATAGAAAACATAAAAAATCTGTGCATTTCTCTATATTTAGGTGCATAGGTATAAATACCTGCGTGCATGGAACCCAAAGGTTTATTTTTGGACATAATAATTTCACCTCCAAACAGGTAGCCACTAAGGTGACCCTAGTTCACTAATAAAAGGAATAATTCCATGCAGAACTTCACAGTAAGATCTAAAAATAAAATACTCTCTATGAACTACAGGAATCTCTTTAAAATATGCATTACATATAAATTAAATTTTGCAAAAATAATCAATAGCTTTCAAGACAGCCTGCAGACACGACTTCAGGAGTTACAGAAAAACAAACCAACTGGCATAGTGTTATATGAAGACTTTTAATATCTGTTAAATGGCACTTACACCAAGAGCAGCTTGGTAGGTGGCTTCAGGTGGAAAAGTAAATGAAGGCCCTGTTGTTACTGGACTGCTGGGTGGTGGTGTCACAATTAGCCCCGTAGTACTGATATGGACCTAATGGAGCATACAAAATAGAGGTAGATGAAACTGAATTAATGGGTCTATCAGCAAATGTAGTGAGTACCATCACAAGTAACTTAAATGTATTGTACTTTAACTTTTTGAAATACATTGTATTATTCTGAGCTCCTTTCACACTTCATAATTACAGCGGTCTGATGCCACTTCAACTGCCATGAATGCCCCCTACTGAATCCTGGGATTTGTGGTTCTTTATGGTTCATGAAAGCACACTGAAGAGCTCTAGCACAGAACTCTTAGTACATCACAAAAGAAAAGGTTGCTTACCTTTAATCATGGTTCTTTGAATAATCATCTGTGCAGTTACATAAGTGAGTCTTGTGTCTCAGAAATTAATTCAAAAAATTATAGAGCTGAGTAGCTTTGGTGGGAACACCATCCTGTACTCCACACCACACATACTTCAGCCCACCAATGCTTGTCATTGTTGAGTGTGCCTTCATGTTGTTTCAGACTTATGGTGATCCTAAGGTGATGCTATCATGGGGTTATCTAGGGCTGAGAGTATGAGGCTTGCCCACGGTCATCCAGTGGGCTTCTATGGTCAAGAAGGGAATTGAACCCTAATCTCCAGTGCTGTATCCAATGCTCAAACCACTATTCTATGCTAGTTCTCTACTATTTCTTTAGTTCCACTTTAGACCAAGAGAAAGAATTTCTCTAAAAAAAGAGAGAGGGTTATGTAAATTAACTGAAATAATAGGCTACTGATAAGCAACCCACTCTCTTTCTTCATGGTTTCTGTGCCATCACAAAAATGGGTGATTCATTAGTTTACTTACTGGTAAGGGGCAAATATAACCAAATCTAATAACAACATCCTCTTTCCAGACACTGCATCTGTGCAGGATCTTGTACCTGTATGACGATGACAAATAAAGATGGAAGGCTGGAACCACATGGCTGCTCTGCAAAGGCCTGGAATTTAAATCCCTTTCAGAAAGGCTTTAAAGGCTGCCAAGAGTTCTCATTTAATGAGCCCTAATTTCCAGTGGAGCTGGGCATTTAGTTAAAGCAGAAGCCAGTCTAGTTGTTTCCACGACTAAATTACAGTGCGCCAACATCATGTGGGTGCCTTTTACGCAGCTTCCAGCTTATGCTGGAAGCCCTGCACCATTTAATGAATGGTGTGTACGCCCGCAGCACTTGCGCCATCGCATGCACAAGCCCCATTATCCTCAATGGGACTCGAGCATAGGCGGAACTTGCCTTACGCAATGGGGGCCAGAACAGATACCCGCGTAAGGCAAGGGACCACTACATAAAATCTTTCTGGATGTTTACCCAAAAGTGAGACTCTTCCCTACATTGTAAACTAGTCTTAAGCATGAATGCTCTCTGAAAGATTAATTTCTAGAGGTCTGCATGCAGACCAGCCCTGATTGTGCAACTATAGATGGAATGAGAGAATGAGGCAAATAAGCCTTAGGGACAAGGGGACAGAAGAATTGCAAAGAGTATATGCAGTTATGCAGTTCTATGACTCACAAAACCAAGATATTGTAACTGGGCAGTGAAATGTCTGGTGTGGATGGACCAACTGTTTTTTATCCTGTTTTATATCTCTAGGAACTATGATGCAGCAAGATGTAGTGCTGTTAGCATGTAGAATTTTGTCCCAAAATTACAAGAGAATTCTGCTGAATTGCTGAAAGCTGTTAGTTGCAAGAATACCAAGTTTTCTCTTTTCTTTCTCTTCTTTTTAAAGTAAACATCACAACTCTCAGTCATCTCTTTTTAAAGTCTTCCTGACTTCTGAAATTTACAAACATCCCCTCTCCCACATTCATCTAACTGAAGGGGATGAATGATCCCTAAGCATGTGTGTGATTTATTTGACCCAATCTCAGAAATTTCTAAGCACATTACAGTGGGTCCTCACTATACGCTGCCTTTTTATAGGCGGCTTTGAGCATAGGCGCTCAAAGCCGCCAGCACGCATGGGGCGGAAGGGGCGGCACGTCCCATTCAATTGAATGGGTGCGCGCGCCCGTTGCGCCCCGCGCGTGCCCGCGCCGCTGCGCACAAGCCCCATTGTTTCCAATGGGGCTCGAGCATAGGCGGAATTCGCCTTACGCGGAGGGATCCGGAACGGATCCCCGCGTAAGGAGAGGACCCACTGTATTTTACACTCTATCTCATTAAGAAAGTCATGTTGGTTAATTCCTAGTTCATGCAAAACCTTAAAAGCCATTTGTCATGTGTATTTTTTTAATTGTAATAAAAATTGAAATCTTCAGGTTATAGTACTTTAGCACGCACAAAAATTTGTCTCCTTCTGACAGCTTGTGAGTACTACAGATGAAACCATCCACTATTATCTTCCTCTATGACTAGGCCTCAGCCCTGGCTTACTCCCATCGTTAGGTTTTTCCAGTCCTGCTCTAGAGCGGCTGAACGTCTTTGGAGAAAGTCCAAACAGCAGCCTGATTTTATCCATTTCAAATTTGTTCTTTCTTCCTTCTCACGCGCTCTCTCTATGGCAAAACAGAATTATTACAAATCACTGATCTCTGCCAATGAGAGGTGCCCGCAACGCTTGTTCTCCACCTTCAACTCTTTGCTTAAACCTCCCTCTCCTCCTGTCTCTTCATCATTCTCTCCTAATGACTTTGCTAATTATTTCATCTCTAAGATCACCACTATTCGCTCTGAGATAGTCCCTCCCGATTCTTCTTCTGCTCATAATCTTCTATCGCCCTCACCTAACAAATTTTTTGCGTTTCCTCCTGCTTCTTTGGATGAACTCTCTACACTTCTGAACTCTTGCAAACCTTCAACTTGTTCTCTTGACCCAATTCCTACTTGTCTTCTAATCTCTATAGCTCCTTCTTTTCTGCCCTCGCTTCTCCATATCGTCAATCTCTCTCTCTCTAAGGCTCCTTCCCTTCGGACTTCAAACATGCTCTCATTTCCCCTATTCTGAAAAAACTTCTCTTGACCCCTCCTCTTTGTCTAGCTATCGCCCGATTTCTCTTCTTCCCTCTCTTTCTAAGGTTTTGGAACGGGTTGTTTACTCTCACTGTCTTGAGTTTCTTGAAGCCAACTCCATCCTCGATCCCTTTCAGTCTGGCTTCTGCCCAAGGCATTCTACAGAGACAGCCCTCACCAAGATCTCTAACGATCTTTTACTGGCCAAGGCAAATGGCCTTTACTCTGTTGTCATCCTTCTTGATCTGTCTGCAGCCTTTGACACTGTTGATCACTCTCTTCTAGTTAATATACTTTCTGACCTTGGGTTCTCAGACTCTGTTCTCGACTAGTTTCGATCTTATTTGTCTGGCAGATCTTTTGCAGTGGTTTCAGGAGGTCAGACAGACTTCTTCTCCTGTTCCCTTATCTGTTGGAGTTCCCCAGGGCTCTGTTCTCGGTCCCCTTCTGTTTTCTCTCTACACACTGTCCTTAGGTAAACTCATTAGCTCTTTTGGTTTTTCCTACCATCTGTATGCCGATGACACCCAGTTGTATCTTTCCATCCCCGACCTTTCTCCAAGGCTTGAACAGCAAGTTTCATCATGTCTCACAGCTGTCTCGCAGGAGCTTCTTGTCTTTCCTCCTAAGTCCACCTTTCAACACTCCTTTTCTGTCTCTGTGGACAACATTTCTATTCAACCAGTCCAGCAAGCCCGCAGTCTTGGTTTCATCTTTGATTCTTCTCTGTCGTGTTTCCTTCAGATCCAGACCACAGCCAAGGCTTGTCAATTCTTTTTGTACAATATTGCTAAAATCCGACCATATCTCTCCGCCTCCACTGCCATGATCCTGGTCCATGCCCTAGTGATCTCACGACTTGATTACTGTAACGTCCTCCTGGCTGGGCTTCCTCTTTCTCACCTCTGTCCTTTAATCTCTGTCCAGCATTCAGCTGCACGCATTATCACTTCCACCCACCACTCTGACCACATCTCTCCTGTGTTGGCATCCCTTCACTGGCTCCCCCTACTTTTCCGTATTCAGTACAAGCTCCTGCTGTCGATGTTTAAAGCACTCCATGGGCTGGCCCCTCCTTACTTATCAGACCTTCTTTCTCCTCACCTTCCCACTCGGGCCCTCCGTTCTGGTAGTCAAGGTCTGCTGTCCCAACCCAGGATTTCCTCTGCCCCATCTCGGATTCACCCCTTTTCACTTGCTGCCCCTCACTTCTGGAACCTTCTTCCCCTGCGAGCAAGGGCCATCACTTCTTTAACCAGCTTCAAAACAGAGTTGAAGACCATCCTGTTCAGAGAAGCGTTCCCAGGCATTGCATAATTGTCGCTTGCTATTTGATGTTCTTTTGATGCCTGTTTTATCGAGCCATTTCCTGTATTGCTAGGTACTTTATATGTATTAGCGTACTAGCCCCACCACCTTTCCCTTCTCCTTTTATGTCATGTCTTTTTAGATTGTAAGCCTGAGGACAGGGAACCGTCTAATTAAAAAGGATAATAATAATAATAATAATAATAATAATAATAATAATAAATTTGTTTTCACAACCTTTTAAATTGCTTATTTATAGGCTATAGTATTTTCTGTAAGCAACTTCTTGCAAATTACCTGAGAAGGTGCACTGCAGGAAAGGCCCGTAAGTTCACTTATGCGAGCTGCAGCAGTGGGGTTACTGGAACTGATGAGGACAGGAGAGCTGATTTCCATTGAGTGACGATTCTGAGATGACTGTGAGGCCTTGTTGGACATGGTAAGGGAGGTAAAGGAGTGGCGTTTTTTGGTGTTCTTCTTGGTATCGGTGTGCTTTTGAATAGAACTGCTGTGAGATGCACCAGATGTGCCTTCTCCAGAGTCTGCTGTAGAACCTGAGGGTTTGTCTAGCTCTATCAGTTGCTTTGCTGTTGTGTTAAACTACAAAACAATAAAACAATTGTAAACATTGCTATCACAGGATTAAAAGAAAAGCTAGTTGGTTAAATCATTGAATCAACTGGGTCCTCAGATAAAAAGACACATTTATTTTCAAGATAAAGGATCATTTTCTCAGGAAGATCTACCTGTTTAAGGTATCTCTACCACAGATAATAAAGAACTGGGGGGCAGGTAGCACTGGTGGGGGAACATGTACACTTAGAACATTTAGCTTATCATTTTCCAGAAATAATTTGAAACTATGTTTTACACTTTGTTCCCAATAATGTTTACCTAGAGCAGAGGTTCTTAACATTTTCTTTACCACGGATCTCCCTGAAATATTTTTTGTTGCTGTGGATCTCCACCAGAAATAACTCAAGATTTTAAAAACCTAAAATGCATCAAATATTGTACCTACAATACAGCTTGACCTGGGATGGCTGGGGTAGCCTTTTGCCATGAAGAAAAGAGGCAGAGAAGGTGGGTGGGCAGAGAAAGAGGCATGGAGAGAGTAGTATGGAGAAAGAGGCAGGGATGGTGAGGCAGCCCTGGGAGCGGGAGCACAACAGAGGTGATGGTGCCCAGCAAATGAGGGAGGGAGGGAGGGAGGGGGCTCCCCTCCCTACCGCTCACCTAGGCCATCTTCCCAGCCTCCTTCCCTCTGCTGCCTTTTCCCCCAATGTGCAGCACAAGGCAGCTTGAAGCAGTTAAAAAAATAATTGAAAATTTATACCATGCAAAAGTGAAGAAGCAATTAAACTATCAAAACAATTAAAACTGCTTAAAAATATAAACCATTAAAATTGTGAGAACAAATTAAATCCAGCACATATTATCACTATCAAATGTTTCTTCTGTGGTCCACTGGTACTCAAAACAAAGGCTTTCCTATGATAGGAAGAGGCTGTATAAATTTAAACTTATGGCAATGATTCTCCACTCTGATAAAGCACGTAACATATATTTGTCCAATAAAGATTTGCAGCAACATTTGCCAACTCTGCCTTGTTTAATGGTATATAGCATATCACAGGGTAACTTTAGTAAAATGAGATGGCACTTCTAAAATGCTACCCGTTCTTTGCATGGTACTATTTTCAATCAACTAGCAGTTATAATCTAAAGTTCGTCAAACGTCTTTCTTGTTTTCCCTTTCCCTTTTTTTCCTCAGTAAATAGGCTCCTCTTGATCCAAATCAGCACCTCTAAGGCATTCCAAACTAGGATTCCCTAGCACCACCTCCCTGAACAATTATCCTATTTTTATTTTCTTCCAGTTATTTTCTCTCTTGAATACTTTTATCTAAGCTTAGCTTACTTTTACAAATTTCCTTTACCACTTCACATCTCCCTGCTCAGCACCATTTCTTCTTTAGAAATTTGGGATCCCTCTCTGTTCTAAATCTCCTTTTCTACCTTTATGTCATCAGAACTATCATTTTACAGTGTTTTCCACCTTCTAGAAAAATGTCTATGCTGTTTCAATGATGGTTCAGAAAAATAATGATTTGTTACCTGTGATACCTGAGATAGTAACCTGCTGTTTCTTACAGCAAAATCTTACCATCTGAGGTACAGCAATCAATTGTCCACTGTCCACTGAAACATACACAGATAAATTATTAAACTCTGATGCTCTGAAACTTTGCACACCTGGCTATAGTCAAGTTCAGAACAGCAATGTCATACCTTCTGTGTTAATCCTTGGTTTTAATTTTTCTCATTTGTTTTCATAGTTTTTCCCCAAAAAATCAAGCCTAGTTTTTGGGTAGTTCAAAATGTCATGAGATAAAGGAAAGGGCTTTCCATAAATTCAAGCCCAGAAGACAAATTTCACACTGTGGTTTCAACAAAGAGTTTTTAAAGCTTTTTTTTTAACATTATTGCTGCAGCACATTTCAAAAGACTACAATGACAAGGCAAGTGAAGACAAGTTTCTATGAAACGTTCCTTGATTTAAAAGTATATTTAGAGACAATTATAGTCTATGGGAGAAATAAAAAATCACTATTTTTTAACGTGATGAAACTTGGCTTTTTCCTGGTAAAAGGCAGTGTACTTAACTGTCCTCTACAATAAGATATGGAAGTGCTCAGTTGCCTTTTAAAGAATGTTTCAAGATTTTAAAACATTCAAAGGATATGGTGGAGGTGACATTAATAGAAAGGCTTCTCTCAGCAAAATCATGACTGATTTTCCTGCTTTGCTACAGTACTGACACTTGAAAAATCTGCTGTCAACTTTCTAGAATGAGCTTTTGGGTGGCACTGAGGGCTGCTGAGAAGAAAATTTTGTTGTGCTGGCTCTGCAGTGTCAACACGGCATTGCATTTAACCCTTTGAAATTAGTTCTTAGTTACTCTTAAAATTAGAAGAAACTATATGAACTTAAAATAATGAAAGCCAAATAATAAAACATAGATATATTAAGTAAAGAGCCAGTGTGCTGTAGTGGTTCGTTGGCTGGACTAGGACTCTGGAAGAACAGAGGGGAAATCCCCTCAACTGTGGAAACCTGTTGGTTAACCTTGGGCAAGTCACGCTCTCTCAGCCTCGGAGAAGGCAATGCCAAATCTATACTAAATAAATCTTGCCAAGAAAACAATATGACTGCAATAAGTTGGGAGTCAACTTGAAGGCATGTGACATCAAAGGGATATTGGGTACCTTAACCACTCTTATATTGGTACTCTCAAACTTAGCTTTATTTTCAACACTGATTTTTGTTATGTTTGAAGTTTCAAAAAATATTGTAGTAGTATATGAATTTGTTTCAAAATCAGCTTTAAAAGTTTGCTTTCACCATAAAATCACCACTATTTGAGTCACTATACTGTATTGCTGAACTAAACTTTCAATTATGCAAATTTTGAACGGATTAGTTTAAGTTTGTATACTTAACTATGAGATATTAAAATATAGACTCAGCTAGACTGTAATGTTTTCTATAAAAACCTGCTATCCACTGTATGATTTTTTACTAAGCCAGAACTAAAAAAAATCACGGTAGGCAAATGTTACATATTAAAACCTGCAATTAAATCTCTTAGGCTGTGTTCTCCATTCAAATTTACGAAATTAAGACTTTTAATACAACACAAGAAGAAGATAACCATTTTCACATACAGCAGTAGTAGCAATCATATAAATTTAAAGGCTGCCATTATTTTAATCATAAGCCTGCTATGACCAACAGCAGTGATGCAATGGCCCAATACAGACAGGCCAAAATAAAGCTGCTTCAGGTCACTTTGGAGGTATGCTGTTTAAATGATGCATGTGTCCTAAGAGTCTGGAAGCCATGCCAAAGCCGCGATCCAGTCCTAAAGACTGGAGCACAGCTTTGGCGCAGCTTCCGGACTCTTAGGACACATGCATCATTTAAACAGCATACCTCCAAAGTGACCCAAAGCAGCTTTATTTTGGCAGTTTGTATAGGGCTACTATTATCAATTTGAAAGATTGGTCATATGAGGAAATACAGAAGAAATTATCTTCCTCCTCAACAATGGAGGAATGAACAAACTCAAAAAAACATTTTAAAGGGGTTACTGTTGCTCACGTTCCTTGATATTTCCACTGCCAATATTGAATGATGACAGCACATACATTGCATAGGCAAAACTGTCTGTGTGCCCTACTATTGAACTTGTAAGTGCTAGAATATATATTTCAGTTCACTATGAAAGGATGTTCTAAGACTAACATTTATTATTTAATTAGATTTTTTTTTACAATTCCCATGCGTACTTATTTGCTGGAGCAAAAAAAAATAGTGTGGATCACCAAGTTTGTTTTTAAGAAAACAATAATTTAGCCCAATATTAAATTTTCCATCTATTTTAAAACAAAATACATTCTATGTTAAATATTTCTAAGGTGCTCTCACCTCAACATACGAAATAGGGAATATTCCTATTTTGTCAGCCAACATCCCTTCTGCCCAATTTTCGTCTACTCGTCGAATTACAGTCAAAATATCATCCTGCATTAAAAAAGAAAAGAAAAAGTAATGATGGCCCTTGGTTCTAATTAATTCATTTATTTAATTTATTCAATTTCTCTTTTCTAATTAAAGAACTATGAATACAGTTGTCTGTATGCAGAACTATTACTGGAAAAATGTTTTGCAAAACCAACATATAGCTGTTTCAAATAAAAGTGGTTCTCTACTGTATTTTCCTTTTAACTGTTAAATTCTGGAACCACGTTGCCAACTTGTGCATACAACCCATTCTTTGAACAATAACAACCTAAGAAATATAAGTACTGGATAAGGCCTTGGTACACTGAGATCCAAAACACACTGCAGACATACAGTAATCCACTTTGAGACTGCTTTAACTGCCATGGCTCAATACTAGGGAACTCTGGCAACTGTAGTTTTGTGAGACATTTAGCCTTCTCTGTTAGAGAGATCTCTGGCGCCACAATAAACTACAGTTTCCAGGATTTCCTAGTACTGAGCCAGGGCAGTTAAAGTGGTCTCATAGTGGATTATTTCTGCAGTGTGTTTCGGACCTGAGTCCTCCAAGCCCCATGCAACTGTGCAGTATAAATTCACAAAACTGTCCCTCCACTACACAGTTTCGGAGTGAAGTAGTAGTATATACTTGCTCCTCCATATAAAAATGTGCATATTATATGGCTAATAGGAAAGGTCTAGCAAGGTATGCCTAATTACTATGGAAATAGACACAGACTGTGAAACAAAATAAAATCTATTTGAAAAGTCATAAAACTAAAGAAAGGTATTTTCACAGAAGACAATCTAAAGTTAATTCTAAACTGTGTTAGACTTCAGTTGGAAAGAGAAGATTCAAATTCTGGCTCTGCCAGGGACTTTATTCTCTTAATATAACCTACCCCACAGAGTTATGAAAATAATATGGGGGTAGGAGTGGAAGAAATATTTATTTATTTATTTATTTATTTATTTCCCGCTCTTTTCCCAGGACTGGGACTCAGAGCAGCAGGATTTAAAAAATGCTGCATGAATAATTAAATGTGATTTTTATAACTAACATTAGAAGAAATTTACCATATATACTTGACTATAATTCAACCTCATGTATAAGTTGAGGGCAGCTTTTGGGGCCAAAATTGCAGATTTTGAAATGACCCATCAATAAATCAAGGATAAAATATAGGGGCATGAAACAAAGGATCTAAAGGATGAAACAAAGAAAAACGGTGCTAAAGAATTTACAAAATTCCAATAGGTATAACTATTTGTGTTCACACTAAAAACTGGTCGGATGAGAGAATAGAAGGGGGGGGGGGGTCAGTGCTTCCAGGACAGATTACACTCTTGCCTTTCACCAGGTGATGGGTTCTTTTTAGATAGGAGTTAAAGTACAGTACTTACATTGGCCCGTGGATAAGTAGACTTAAGTTTTTTTAGTACATTTTTGACTAAAATTTCTAGACTTATACATGAGTATATACAGTAGTCCTTAATTCCTATTAAAATAAAAACTTTCAGAAACAGGTCAAACTAAATACTTGAAAAGAGAAAAAGAAAGAATTAAAGAAGGATTAAGTAAAGCCCTGTGCATTAATATGTCACTGACTTTCCATTTATACATTGACAACTCTTTCACTATACTTAAGTAAAAAGAAACCTTGTATTTTACCTTTGAGAAGGGTAAGCAATCCTTGTCTGCTTCCTTGTCTTTAACTTCAAAATCATAAAGTGCTTTACACTGAGGTGGAGGCTGAGGTAAAGGTTTAATAATCTGGACAAAATTTGTAGGAAAAAATCCATGGACTCCATTAACTTCTCCATGATACCAATTTTCATCAACTTGCCGACGTAATATAATGATGTCACCTTTACTGAATTTAAGATCTCCAGGCTCTTTCCCCTCATAGTTATATAACGCTTTGGCACAAGGTAACTGAGGTACACCCTACAGAAAGAAGACAGCATTTAAAGTCACAAACTGTAGAAGAGTTATATAAAAATCCAAACACAGGCAAGAAGAAAACAGTAGACTAGAAAGTAAAGCATCTTCAAAACTCACTTACTGACTTACCATGCAACTTTCATCCCAGATTTTTCTTTTTGTTAATAGTAATAATAATCACTACTGTCACCACTAAATACTTGAAAATCATTGTTGAGAAGAGAATGCATTGTGAATGTGTGTTCTAGCTGCTAGTCATATTTCTGGAATGAATTAAGAGTCATTCCAGTTTATACTTACTCTGAAATGGTCAGCAACTCTGCTACTCTGAGCTGCAAACCCAAGTTAGCAACAAGCACAACAGCATACAGGTGAAGTGATAGCACTATGCACTTCCAAATTTAATTTCCAAACTTTAGGGTTATATCTCAGCAAAAGTAAACTTTTTTCTTCTGACATATTTGGCAGAGGCTTGTCTCTTCTTGGGTTGCATTGTTAAGTCTGTCTCACTGAAGTAAATGTGATGTACAATTTATAATGTTAAAAAAAACCCAAAAATGTGTATACCTACCTCCTGGAACCTGTTCTGTTTTACCTTTATATATTCACACACACACACACACACACACACACAGAATTTAAAATCTGCCAAAAAAAAATTAAAATCTGCCAACTTTTTTTTTGGGGGGGGGGGAGCTAACGCAACAGTATTAGAACCAAAGGATACTAAACCAGTTCAAAAAACCAACAGCATTTAGGGACTTGCACTTGCTGCTGGTGGCAGGAGAACTGCCAGTAGTTCCCTTTCAACCACAGATTTCTTCACAGATGGGCACATTCATCAAATTATAACTCTCCCTTCAGCAGCCCATATTTGCTTGGGGATAGGGTTACAATCTCAACTGTGGGAGGGCTCAACTGCATGGGAAAGGGCCGGCGAATCAAGCTAATTTTAGATGATGAATGGTAAAACCCCATTTTAAACCCCCCCCCCGAAGACCCCAATACTGCCTTCTCAAGCCCTTTATTGAATAGTGTGCATGTGACAGAATTCTTTTATATATTATCCAACCAAACTTTGTTACACCATTACTATTCTGGATTATTCTAACTGCTTTCTTTTAATTTTTTGATAATTTAGATACTCTTATTTTAACTGCATCCCACAATAGTGAAACTATATTAATTAAATTACAAACACACACACACACACACACACACACACACATTTTTATTGCACATGATGGACTCGAAAAGGAGCCAGGAGGTCCATAATCCTTTGCCATTGTGAATTTACTCTTTCCTAACATGTGTTTATGAGTGTCACTGGCAAAAGACAGATAAAATATGACAACCAGATGTTGGAACACACAGAATATGAACTTTTCAATTTATAGTTTAAGGAAGAAAAAAAATTAAAATTCAATGAAAAAATATATCAAGGGTAGACACTGGTAAAGATAACATGTTTTTAATAAGCTTTCTTATAGCTATTTATTTTATTTATGCATTTTATTTGCTTGTTAAAATATTCAAAGCAACTGACAAAACTAAAACCTGTAGTCAATAAAATTAGTTAAAATGTAAATGCATGAAAATTATAACTGTCCCCAAACACTAACTAGCATACAGCAGTAACTGAGAACCACACAACACCCCTGACAAAAGTATACCAGTGTCCAGAGTTGAAATGGAGGCGTACTGTTTGTCTCTGTTATTTTGAACGTGCTCAGGGAGATTCATTCTCCTCATCATATAGAAACACAGTCACCCTTTAAAAACATTTTTACTGTTGGAAAGGTATGAAAAATATTCAGACATATTCCTTTTTTCTAACCAAAATGAGCCCTTCTCTGCGTTTAGGAAAATATTCTGTTTGTTGGCTAAAACCTATTTAAGGGATGCAGTGGCTCAGTGGTTAAGACTTGGGCTCTGTGCGGGCCCAGATCCGCCACCTGTGCCGTGTGTTGTGCTGCTGCCCGGAGCTGCCCTTGCCACATGCCACATTCTTACAACTGGAAGATCAGAAGGTTGGCAATTCGAGGCCCGAATGCTGCATGATAGGGTGAGCTCCTGTCACTAGTCCCAGCTTCTGCCAACCTTGCAGTTGGAAAGCATGCAAATGCAACTGGATAATTGGGTACCATTTCAGTGGGAAGGTAACAGCATTCAGTGCAGTCATGCTGGCCACATGACCATCAGATAAGTCTTTGGACAATGCTGGCTCTTTGGCTTAGTAAAGGAAATGACCATCAACCCCTACAGTTTGTTACGACTAGACCTTCATGTCAAGGGACTACCTTTACCTTTATTGGCTAAAACATCTTGAATTTAAAAGGGCATGCCACCTAACCATCTATGCTTGTCATTTGGACAGTTTTGATCCATTCTTTGCTAAACAGTCCAGGGGAGCATTTAGGCATAGACTTGGGAAAGAAACTGTTCCTGGATTTAATGACAGACCTGGGTGTCAGTATATTCAGACATCACTTTCCAGACTGATGGACAATAACTTGTAGTAGCTGTAATGGAGGTTACTGTAAGTAGGACTTGGGAATACAGATATGAAAGAACTAGACAAGATCTAGAAGTATAAAAATGTATCATTGAATACTAAAGTCAGAATGGCGCTTGCTGTAGTATTCCCAGCTTCTATGTATAGTTGTGCCACCAGAAGCCCTGGTGGCACAATGGTTAAATGCCTGTACTGGAGCCACTCACTTACAAACCGTACGGTTGCGAGTTCAATACCAGCAAAAAGGCTCAAGCTTGACTCAGGCTTGCATCCTTTCAAGGTCGCTAAAATGAGTACCCAAATTGTTGGGGGCAATTAGCTTACACTTTGTAAACCACTTAGGGAGTGCTTAAGTGCACTGATAAGCGGTACAGAAATGTACTTGCTATTTAATAATAATAATAATAATAATAATAATAATAAATTTTATTTATGTTTCCCCGCCTCTCCCATTGGATCGAAGCAGGGTTACAGACTAAAAAACCATTACAAAATTGTTATAAAATATAAAACAGTAGAAAAAATACAATCTCTATTAATACTCGCTCAGAACATATCACATACATATCCAGGGTAAGGCAGAGGATCGATAACAGCCAGCATGAGTAACTTTATTCTTCAGGGGGAAAAGCTTGACGAAAGAGAACAGTTTTGAGTCTCTTTTTTAATGTATCCAGGGGGGTCGTGAGACACAGCTCCTTGGGAAGATTGTTCCAAATCCATGGGGCTGCTATTGAAAAGGCCATCTGGGATGTGGAAACATATTTGGAGGATGGTACTACCAACAGATTCTTCCCAGATGTTCTGAGTGTGCGGGGCAGATCATATGGGGAGATGTGGTCCCTCAAGTAACTTGGGCCCAAGCCATGTAGGGCTTTATAGGTAATAACCAACACCTTGTACTGTGCTCGGAAGCGAATAGGCAGCCAGTGAAGATCTTTCAAAATAGGTGTTATATGGTCAAACCTGGATACACCAGTGACCAATGTGGCTGCCATATTTTGTACCAATTGAAGCTTCCGGGCTTGATACAAGGGTAGCCCCATGTAGAGCACATTACAGAAATCTAAGTGAGAGGTTACCAGAGCGTGTACCACTGTTTCAAGGTCCCTTTGGCCTAGGTAGGGTCGCAGTTGGCGTATCAACCAAAGTTGATAGCAAGCACTTCTGACCATTGCATCTACTTGAGATGTCAACTGCAAGGACAAGTCCAGAAGTACTCCTAAACTGCAGACTTCGTCCTTTAGGGGAAGTGTGACCCCATCCAGGACAGGTTGATAAATTTCCTTCCGCGGACCTGGGGAACCTATCACAAGTACTTCCATTTCTGTTAAAGTGCCGGTGTCAAGATCGGCCCTTATCCAAGAGATTTTATCTGCAAAAAAGTTGTTAAAATCATCACAGCAGGCCTTAGCTGGTTCTAAAATAGGGTTCAAAGTGGGAGGAAGCTGGGTCAGCTCCCTCACCACCCTGAACAGCTCTGCTGGACGAGACTCTGCAGACGCAGTACATGCAGCACAGAAAGAATTCTTTGCTGCACCTATTGCCACTCCATAGGTCTTCAAAAGAGCCTGATGAAGTGTCTTGTTGGATAAGTGTCGATGTTTCCGCCAGCTGCGCTCTAGTCGTTGCGCGGCCCGCTTCATTTCCCGGAGCTCTTCTGTATACCAGGGTATTGGAAGCGGGCCGGAAAGAACGCTTAGGTGCGATACTGTGTATAGCCCTGGAGAGATCGTTATCCCAGATGTCAGTCAGGGCATCAACAGAGTCCCGTCAAATCCAACCAACAAACCCTCTAGGGCTTCTTGGAACCTTTTGGGTTCCATCAGCCTTCGAGGGTGGACCATTTGAATAGGTCCTCCACCCCCGGGGGGGACTTGGGTAGACGCTCTAAGTCGCACTTCGACCAGGAAGTGGTCCGTCAATGATAGAGCAGAGGTACTACACACCTCTGCCCATGGATTATCCCACTCCGTACTAAAGACAACATCAAGAGTATTACCTGCGCAATGCGTTGGCCCCTTGACTAATTGAGACAGGCCCATGGCCATCATTGCGATTGTGAAAGCTGGACAGAAAAGATAACTGATAAGAAAAAGATCAAAAGATCAACTTATCTGAAATGTGGTACAGTACTGGAGAAGTTCTATGGATACTGTGGGCTGTTAGCCTGAACTCTCCCAAGAAGCCAAGATGACCTGAGACTGTTGTACTTTGGCCGTATTATGAGAAGACATGACTCACTAGAATGGACCATTATGCTTAGTAAGGCTGGAGGCAAAAGGAAAAGAAGAAGACCAGATTACAGATGAACAGACTCAATCAAAGAAATCACAGTTCTGAGTCTGCAAGACTTGAGCAGGATGCTTGGATAAGGTGACCTGGGTGTCTCTCAGTCATGAGGTCACCATAGATCGAAGTTCAAGTTGTTTCTGATTTATGGAGACCGTAACAAAAACCAATAACAGGATTTTCCTGTCAAAATCTGTTGGGGAGGGGTTGCCTTTGCGTACCTCTAAGGCTGAGAGAGTGTGACTTGCCCAAGGTCACCCAATGGATTTTGCTGGCCAAGCAGGGAATCAAACTCTGGTAATCAGTGTCAATGCAACACTCAAACCATTACACTGCGTACGCTCTCTTAAAAATGGTATTACAGTGCGCCCACGTTATAAGTGGGCGCCCTATACGTGGCTTTCAGCTTATGCTGAAACCTGTGTGACAAGGAGGAAATGATGTGCATGCCGCCACACCCGAGCCCCTTTAGTTTCAATGGGGATCGAGCGTATGTAAAATTTATCTTATCTGGGGCGGGGGGGGGGGGGAACGGATCCCCTGCATAAGACAAGGGCATACTGTACTGCAAAGTAATGATATCAAATATATTTGGTTCTCCACTGTACGGCTGCAAATGCATTGCTCAACTGTAGCAACAAAATGAATAATGAACACACAGTTCCAAACAACTAAGCTTGTCTGGCCATGTGAGGTACCAGTATAGTTAGAAGACCATACTCTAGGATCACAATGTAGTGCTTCTCAGACTTTATAAAATGGAGCTCTCTTGTAAAGTATCACAATTAATTTAGTATGCAATTGTTCCTCCAATTTCCAAGCTTTCTTTTTTCTCCTCTACCACACCATTATCAGTACTGAATAAAATTATGTTTCATTTAAAATTTTTCATATTAATACAGCGGTCCCTTGTAATCCGCTGAAGTTTGGTTCCAGGACCTCCTGTGGATACCAAAATCTGTGGATACTCAAGTTCCATTAAATACAAAAAGCACAGTAAGATAGTGTCCCTTGTATAAAATGGCAAAGTCTAGGTTTGCTTTGGGGAATTTATATATTTTTCAACTATTTTCAAACCATGGATGCTAGAATCCATGGGGAAAAAATCTGTGGATATGGGGGACTGACTGTACAGCTAAATAGAGGAAGTATCCATCCTGGTAGAATTTAAGAGATGGAGGAGTCAACATGTCCATTAAAGGAAGAACACAACTGAAAGAAAGAGGAAAAAAGGCCCCTGGCAATGATTTTCACAAACTAAGCCCTCATTGTGTTCCAGCAAACCATTAGGTTTAAACCTCTAGGTCAGTTCCATCCACAGTTTGAGAAACAGTGCCCCAATCTACTCTTCTTCCAAAAAGCCTTAGAGCAGCTTGCAGTAGTATAAATGATGTGTGTATATGAATATGAGTGAGAAAGGTGGAGAGAGGAGAATAAAAAATAAATTCAAATTATTTATATTTCCAGATTATTTCCATACCAATTCAATTATTTACTGAGGGTCAGAGTTCCACACTATTCTACAGTGAAGATTAACATCATAAAACCAGTCTGAATAATTGGTATCCTGTATCTGCATACATATTTGGAGATCTGTTCCTGGATCAAATGACAGAACAAGGTGCAACATTATACTGGTTCTATGCTCTCCTGTGTGCTTTTTCTTTAGTTATCTTAACCACTATTAAAGCTTTTTGTTTGTACTGACCTAGAATCTGAAACTGATTTCTGAAACTTGGTTGGCATACCAGGTTATGTTCAGTGTCGATGCCAACCTTAACTATTGTTATGACTGGTGGTATACAGCTCATGTTTCTGTGGTCTGATTGTGATCTTTTAACCACTGTTAAGAGACTGGGGCTCACTGTATTGAACAGAAAATTAATGTTTACAATAGGCAAGGCATTTTAAAAGAAAGTGCCACTAAAGAAAACAGTAAACATACAAAATTAGGATATGCTCTCCTGTACGGGTATCACCTAGCAAGGGCTTCAATTTTAGCTGTACTATTCTCATTTGTTGTTGTTTTTGTTGTGTGCTGTCATGTTGGCTTTGACTTATGATGACCCTGTGAATGAGAGAACTCCAAAAGACCTAATTAATTTAGGAAGATAAAAGAAGACTTCAGATGTACAGAAGAGCTTGAGCACTCTGCCCCTTCCTCCCAAATTTTTCATCTCCTTCATATACAGTATATGTAATTTTTTTGAAGTGCCCGTGTTTGAAAAGGAAACTGTGATCTGGCACATGAGCTGCTGCTTGCAGAGATAGAGGAAAAACTGAAGGAAATTCTTTTGGGTATACAGAGCCATATGCTACTCTAAATCAGGCCCATGGAATGCCTACCTGTGAATGTAATACAAAAGCATTCTGACCTGCTATTTTAACACTCCATTACATTTTCAGAGCTGGTAATGAAAATGAATTTCTAAAAGCAAGCAGCATCATGACATTAGACAACTATCTGCATATTAACATTTCAATTTTCTGTAAATTCAAGTTGCCACTGGAAAATGTAACTGAGATGCTATACTTAAAAACATAATAAATGAAAATGTACAGTTGGTTCTTTCAGCCACCTGATATCAAGGCTTGAATTACATACTAAAGTTTCCTTAAACTATCATCTTAAAACGACAGCATTTTTTTTCCATTTTGAACTTATGAGATAGTTTGGTTTTTTAAAAACTAGATTTATTTAGTGACAGGAAACTTCTTTTCTTAAGAGTACAAGAAAATGTTTGCGCAGCAGCTTTTACGATTCTACAGACAATAGCAACCACTGTCCAGAGTTGAAACGACCTTTGCACCACCACCTACTTTGTTTCTCTTTGGAATGCCATTCATCCTTTTTGAAACACAATTCAACTCATTATTGTTTTATTTCCTCCTGCTGCATTTTTCCTACTGGCAGAGAAGGGAGGGCGAATGTCACTGTACAAAAATAGGTTTTTATCTTCTTCAGGAAGGACAAGCAAGGACAATTATGTTGAATGTCACACATTGCTGATGCCTGCAAGGCCCAAATGGTGATGGAGGAATAAAAACCAGCCAGTATACAGTATTACTTGTTACAGTGGGCCCTTGGTATCCGCTGGGGTTTAGTTCCAGCCCCCGCCCCCCAGATACCAAAATCCATGGATGATCAAGTCCCGTTATATAGAGTGGTGCAGTAGTAAAATGATGTACCTTATATAAAACAGCAAAATCAAGGTTTGATTTTTGGAAATTTGGGGGGGGGGGGATATTTTCATGCCATGGATGGTTGAATCCATGGATACAGAATCTGTGGATACAAAGCACCAACTGTACTTTCCTAACCAGTGATGCTCTTGTCAAATAACCAATAATGGGGTTTTCTTGGCAAGATTTGTTCAGAAAGCTTTGCCATTGCCATACCCTGAAACTGAGAGCATGTAGCTTGTCCAAGGTCAGTCAGTGAGTTTCATGGCTAAGCAGGGAACTGAACCCTGGTTTCCAGAGTTGTAGTCCAACACTCTAACCACTATGCTACACTTGTATATAGGGACCATCTAATCTGCAGAGACTATCCTGTAAGGTCCATACAATGTGTTGTTTTCAAAACAAATCACACGTAGCATGCAGCACCTTCTCTTGACAATTAAAGATGATGGATAAAAATAAATACCCTTCCTATTTGAGAAAACCTGCAACAGTAGGAGATACCAGGTTACAAAATTTTGTAATCAGAAGTTCATAAGTGAGCAAGATGGCCAAAACTGTTACTTAATCAACTAAATGCTGCTCCTTGACTCACTAGAAAATGAGGGCTCATCATTTATTTCAGATGAAACTATTAAAAACCCTTATGAAACAAACATTAAAGAATATGTCAGCCACATATGCTGGCTAAAGGCCAGGAAGAAACTCTTCTAGAACATGACCACATAGCCCGAAAAACCCACAAAAAACTATGGATGCCAGCCATGGAAGCCTTCAACTTCACATTAAAGAATATGCTTTTTCATGTGCACAGCATTACAGAGGAATTCCAAGGTACAGTTGTCCCTTCCAATTTGCATGGGATCCGTTCTGTGCGCGCACACACACACATACACACACACACGTGAATCAGGAAAATCACCAATATTGAAGCCCCATTAGTTACAATGGGAGGCGCCTGTGTGCAGTGCTGAATTCACGCCTCAAACATGTGCACCATTATGTCCCTCCCAACTTGCTATCCGTGAAAGACCGAGTGATATGAAAGGCAAGACTGCAAATTGGGAGGGACAACTGTACTTTAAAAGAAAGATAAGTTTTTACATCCAGAAGAAAGGATTTAACCTTGGCATTGTGAATGATCTCATTGGCACACAAATAGTTTGTTAATGACTCAACTGTATACAAAGCACACTCAAAAAGGTAGGGAGAGGAGAGTACACACCTCTAAGTTCTTTATTTTGCCCATGGTGATCTTACAGTTCGTGTTTTTATTTTCATTATATATCTCTTTTTTTCTTCCTAAGTTGCATTTTATTTTCTAGGCAGTGACAACATCAGGAACTGATTACTTGTGGGAGGTTTAAATGACATATATTTACAGAGAAACTACAGCCAATGACATAATAGAGTTATTTAGCACAGTGGAAAAATGGAATTAATAAATATATTTATTCATTAAATACTGTAAAATATTTATATCATGTCCTTCATTGCCCTTTTGTGCTTTGAGTGATCTTTATTATGGTCACATGACCCAATCAATTTGAAATAAATAACAAATAAATTAACAATGGTCCTGAACAGAACAGACAGGCTAAAATAAAGCTGCATTGGGTCATTTTGGAGGTATGCTGTTTAAATGATGCATGCATCCTAAGAGTCCGAAAGCCGTGCCAAAGCCACGCTCCAGTCCTAAACAAGGACTAGAGAGCAGCTTTGGCGCAGCTTCTAGCCTCTTAAAATGAATGTGTCATTGAAACAGCATACCTCCAAAGTGATCCAAAGCAGCTTTATTTTGCCCTGTCTGTTCGGCCCCTATAAAATCAGATTTACTCCATACAGTTTCTTGAACTTTTACATACTTAGCAATTAAAATAAAATACAGTAGTTACCCATTTGATTATATATAGAACCTTATCTGATAAATCATAGATAATCAACCTCTCATCTAAGTGCTCTGGAAAACTAATCAAGAGAGAGTAAATCACTTCATGTCTTACCTCACAAATAGTGCCACTTTATAAAAGTGTATGTAAATTCCAGGATTACCTAGGCAGTTTATCTTGAAAGAGAATTTTCAAAAATCTGCCCTAGAAACCTGCTATAGCTATTTTCTTCACGGGGGGGGGGGGGGGCAAATAATCAATACATTACAAGCTATATCTTTAAAACAGAACTCTGTGAACCAGGTTGCTATGACTCACAGTGATGTACTCTATATATATCATCCTGTTGACACCATCCCATCCCACCAGAGTATAAAGAATTAAAACTGAGATAAAGAAGTAAGGCTGCAAAAACTGATCAGCAGCTTGGGGGATCAACTCCCAAACAGAAGAAGCAGGGAACTTTTCAAATCTGAGAATACATTCAGTGTTCAAGTTTCCTCTCTACTTTCTTTTGGTATGGTAATGGAAAAGTTTTCAGGTCACAGATCTTGAAGTCTGGTGATAGGGGTGCTTCTCAACTTGCTATCTGAAGAGGCCATGTTGGATCAATGCCCTGGATTCATATTTAATCATCTTATACTTATTCACCAGTTGTGGTCCCATCTAGAACATCCAAATCTAGCCTCAAAATACTCAGTACTAGTTACCTCCAGACTAGATTACTACAACATGCTACTTGTGAGACTGTCTCTGAAAATGGTTCAGAAGCTTGAACTGGAGCTCAGTGTGGCTGCCTACAAGCTGGTGCATCATAAACATATTCTGGATGTATTTGCTGTTTCTTAACTTTTAAGTTCAATTCTAAGTAGTTATTAACATTCAAAGCCCTAAATGGTTAGCCCCATGTTATATAAAAGGACCTCTTTCATATATATGTACTGCTTTCATCCTGCCACATGCCTGAGATCTTACTCTGGGGGCTCTGTTTGCAGTGGCATCATTAAGGTTGGTGTCACCCAGTGTGGTAACTCATGGTGTCACACATCCCCTGCCATGGTCCTCCTCCTATACTACTAATGTTATTCACAAATCATAATTCATGTGTATCACTGAATGTAATGACAATAGTTGTGACAAACTAGCAAAATTAAAATTACACCTTTAAATTACAGTATCATACACACAGCCTAAATGTATTTACAAATACATCATTTCATGTGGTTAAAGTCAAAATCTAGTAAAATGTGTTGTTTTTAAAGAAAATTTTAAAAGAATATATTTTAATTAATTAATTATTTAAAAAAAAAAAACCTCAGGGCTCCCCTTTTTCCTCCCACTAAGCCTCAGCTCACTCACAAAATCTCTTCAGCATTTTAAAATGCCGTAGCCCATTTCTGCCAAAAGGCAGATGTTTGGAGGGCAAAGGTGTCACCTGGTGCAGTCCACACTCCTCTAGTGATGCTAGTGTCTGTTTGTGTACTTACCTATAAGATCAGTTAGCTAATTGCACATATGGGACAATGCAGTCTGATGGCTCCTCAGCTTTGGTGGCTTTGAATTGTCCTTCCTATGGAAGGAATTTTTCCTCCACTATTTATTAATTACGTGATCCTAGACCAATTTATTTGAAGATATTGCTTTTAATTAACATGGAAATGGTTCATAGTCTTATATGGTAAAAACTATTGATATAATCTGTCTTCCTGCATATAGTTGCCTAGTATCTTAAAAAACAGGGTTTTTTTTTTATTTTTGAGAAAACAGTCCTAAATACCAGCTTATAAATCTCTTGAACAATCAACAAATAGTTGTAGAAATTACTCCATTAAGGGTAAATGCAATAGAATAAAATAGTGCTACATCTCAAATCCTTTCTTCATGTAATTAAAGATTCCACGCAACCTGAAGTGGGTCCTGAGGGGGGGGGACCTGTTTGACTTGCTGAAACTTTGCAATACTGTTAGGGAACTTTCCAATGTACTAGCTAGTGCTTTAGAGCAAAGAGAGCCTGCACTCAAAGCGATGTTATCTTGCTGCAACCTGAAGTTGGTGAGCTACAAAGCAACAATGGTTTGGAGAAAAGATTTTAGTTTCCTCTTTATATGATCATTCCTATTAAAACATTCTATTTAAGATTTACACTAAACAAATTCTTGAGCAATACAGAAACCATCAGCTGCAAACCTAGTTTCATGTCACTTGACATTTTATTTACAAATGGACATTTTCCTCCCACAACTGTTCTAGAGAACAAATAAGTTTTGTAAAACAAGTTTATTCTTCTACACTAAAGCCTAGAATCTTATAAAACATTAGTAGATTAAACATATGGGAAAGATTTGAACAGTGATTAGTAAGGTAATGGAAATGAAATATGGAACACATAGATTGTGCCAATTAAATCAAACCTTTCAATTATGCAAATAAACACAGTAATCATCCACATCGGCTTTAATTGATAGTATCACAGACATCCAAGAATAGTTAATTTAATTAACATTTTTTCAGGAATTGGCCCATGAATTAATTCAGAAGTACAGACTCGATATATATAATTCATTGATCTTATGCTATACCCTTCCTTTGAAGTTCTCATGTTAAAAATGGTCACTTGCAGGTCAGCAACACCAGAAGGATGCAAGTATGTCAGTTTTTTAATATCTCTCTCTCTGGCTTTGCTTCACGAACGAAGATTCAGGAAGGACTCATCCTGCGCTTTGTATAAGCGCGCTGGTGACTAAAAAGGCCAATCCAGGCCAAACAGGTCCGGTTGCAGAAAGTACAGCGGAAAGTCTCTTTGGGTGATGTTTCCAGGTTGCGGTTCTTTCTGTTCAGTATATAAGAGTAACTCCTGTTCAGAAGTCCACATTATAAAGATGCCATCATTATTTCTCAGTACCACTCACTGGACACATTTTTAGCTCTACATTTAACAACTAACAGTGTACATGCAATTTAAATGTTTATAGTTAATCATTAATCTTTATAGAACATGGCATCCAATTAAAGGTAAGTTAATGGCACTATCCTTTCTGAGAAACAGCAATCTGTCAAAGCCAAAGCAGAAAGTCCACTGCATGGTGCAGTTTCAAGGCAGGGTCTCTCAAAGTTCAGGAACCTGTCTGAACATTACTGGGATGAAGTCCAAATCCAATAATATTTTGGAGCTCACACTCCTCCCTCCAGACATCTTTATCAGAAAGGCAAAGTAATATCTGATCCAAGCTGTTCTTCAACTGTTTGAGTGCCAAGATATCCACTGTTGTCTTCATCTTATTAAACACCAGGAGACACCATTTCACAAGTAAATGTAATAAATCTTGGATCACACAATCTTTCCTCCCTTTAATATCCAAGAACAACAGCATGTAATGTGGATAATAGTTGAAGGGGGCTATTGACCTCGAGTGTCATTTTTAGCAGAAAGATCTAATAAATATAAAATAAATATTAAGGGCTGTCAATGGATTAACTTTTTTATCATTTGACTAATAACCAACCATTTGATTTCAAGTTCAATTTCCATTGTCTCGAATCATCGATAGTAATGCCTTTGGGAAGAAGTATAAGATAAAGTTCAGTCTAACAAAAGAGACCAAATCTTGTTAGTACTCTTTTCCTCTTTCACACCCTATTATTACGCACCATAATCAAACAGGTTTTAAAAAATGAAGTGTGCCATTATCTCACAGTTTGTTATTACTGATAAAAATTGCTCCCAAGGTATCCTCAAGTGAGGCATTAGTTGATTACTTACTAGTTAAACCTGTAGTCTTAAAAATTATGTTTTTAAAAAACTAAGGGTCAGGAACCTCCATCTTACTGGTGGACATGGACTGTGTGAGAGTCCATCATTTGGCTCAGCTTCATTTGCTATTATCTCCATTAACTTATCACTAACTATGTATTTAAACAGTCTGTATATAGCTGAGCTGCACTTTGCACACCTATAAAGTGCTCCATTGGGGATAGTCTTGAAAAGACAAGCATAGATTGGAGCTGTCCTTTGTAAGTTTGATGGGGAAATGTCCAAACTGGTAAGAATTACATCTTATTTCAACTGTTTTGTTCCTGGCTCTACTCTACTCTGCTCCCCAATTGTACTCACTGCTGGAAGCAAGCCAGAGACATTTATCAAGTTAGAATTATGACTTCAGCCTGATAAAGATTCCCCAACCTTACTATAAGCTAACACTGAACATACAGAACACTTAACTCAGAGAAAATATACCACATAACTTAAAAATAAGATTTGCTACAATTCTTTTCCATAATTCAATTTCTGTATGTGAATTAGAATTTATAGATCAGGAATAATATTTGCTCTATTCTTTAGATCCTTTGCTATATGCTCCTAAATTTTACCCACAACTTATCCACAGGTTATATCAAAATCTACAATTTTGGCCTCAAAACTTGCCCTTGACTTATATCTGAGGTCAACTTATAGTCAAGTATATACAGTAGACAGAAGTAAGGGAATGTGCTTCTGAAGCAGGCTGCTGTAATAGGGAATCAGATGTTATACATTTTCTCTGGTACTCACTGTATCAACAAAAACCTGTTTGAAGAGCACAGGCTGCTTAAGGGCAATAGCAAATAAGTAGAATGAAGTAAATGAAAAGGTCAAGTTTAGAAATTATAGTAATTTCTAAACTATTACGCTGAAGAAGAGAGAGCAGGCACATATAGAAAACAAGTTCAGATTCCTTTGGATACAAAAGCTGCAAGTCATGGGCAATGTGATAGCACAGCAAAGAAACTCCCCAAAAAGCACTATCCAGGACTTCTTTAAGACAGTTGGATTCCATCTCTTCATGTGCAAATACAATTCTTCACATGTCTATCTATATACAGTCAGTCGTTCATATTCATAGGTTTGACATTCACAATTTTGACTACTTACAGGTTGGTAACTGCTGCTCAGGTAGCTTGACCTCTCCCCTTCCTCCTCCTCCTCTCAATCTCTCGTCCTTCCAAAAGAGCCAGCCAGGTTTCAAACCTCTTTCCAGATCATCAACTGGCTCTTCTGTAAGGATGAGAGAAATGTGAAGTCGGAAGGATTTCATGGCTGGCATCCATAGTTTTTGTGTGTTTTTCGGGCTATGTGGCCATGTTCTAGAAGAGTTTATGCCTGGCATTTCACCAGCATCTATGGCTGGCATCTTCAAAGAATGCATTCTCTGAAGATGCCAGCCACAAATGCTGGTGAAACGTCAGGAATAAACTCTTCTAGAACATGGCCACATAGCCCGAAAAACACACACACACACATCAGCAATGCATGCTTTTTTAAAATATATGAGGTCATTTTTCTTCTTACTTATAGTTTCTTTAGTTCTCAAAATACTCTGCCATGCAAGATACTAAACAAATACAGCACCTAACTTGGTATATATTATCAAGTTAATAAAATGAAATTGTCTCACTTAAAGGACAAAGTAAACAGTTTCTGACAAAGGAACAAACTAAATGTCTTTAAAATTGTTACTAGAATTGCTGTAGACCTAGCAGCCATACATGTCTTTATATCCAGGTATGTACAGGTATTAGACATGGGGGGTAGTAGGTGCAAGAAGCCTGAATGTAAGCACAGAAACTTTTTTATATAAGATTTTAGCGCTAAAGGTAGCTTTAGCATTAAACTGAGAATATGTACTTTCATGCATACAAATGCACACAGTCAGCTAGGTCTTAACTTTATTTTAAGTAAAATTCTCAAAACATCGATGCTTTCTAATGGCCAAGTGAGAGCTCAGACAGTCACTCAATCTGTTTCATTAGAAATGCTCTATTAAACTTGTAGAAGTACACTATGAGCCAGTGTGGTGTAGTAGTTTGAGCATTTGGACTATGACTCTGGAAGCAGGGTTTGAATCACCACTTAGCCATGAAAACCCACTGAGCAAATCACACTCTCTCAGCCTCAGAGAAAAGCAATGACAAATCCCCTCTGAAAAAACTTGCCAAGAAAACCCAGTAATAAGTTCACCTTAGGGTCACAATAAGTCAGAAATGACTTGAAGGCAAACAACATACACACACGTTATTAAAATGCAAACTATGATATCTCATTGCTTTCAACAGGAAATGGCTCTTTTACAAAAACCCGTGGAACTTAAGTTTACGTCTCTATCTTTTTGAAATAAAACTGTCTATAGTTTCATTGCACTATTTTAGTAGCTGGGGAGAAAGAACAGGCAACAGTCAATAAACATTGATTCTCTTCTGCAAAACGTCACACTAGATGCTTTTTTTCCTTTGTTCAAGCAGCTGAGAAGTTATTTAAGCAATTAATTCTTTTAAAAAACAACTTGAAAAAAGAGCAATATTTTATGCATCAGTTCATGATTCACAGGTGGAAAATCTGGCTTCTCTCCTTGAAAATAATTCTATTAAATACATATGCTTTAATCACTGCTTTACAAAAAGAGTGGTCAAAGTGTGGCCCATAGGCCACATGCAATCCCAGCATTGTTACTGACACCCCAGGTCCCACAACCACCTTACCCTTTTCATTTTCTTCAGATGAAAAAAGCCCATAAAGTGGGACCAAGTATCATTTAGAGTAGTGTTATCATTTGCATTTGTAGTAGAATGTTAGCAAATTTGGGGCCAAGAGGGGTTGGTCCCCACTACAGATGCTCCCCCATTCCTTTCTGGGAACACAGCAGGAGTGCTTTGCACATATCCACACCAGGATGAACTGAGCTGGGAGAAAATGAGTGAATGCAACAATAGTTGTTTCCTTTAGAAGGCATATGTTAAGCCTCAGGAAAGCATTGTTGCTATTGTTAGTCAGCCTGCTTAATACTATTCCAGTTTGAAATCAGAGAAGGTACATCAAAAAGCTGACAGTCAACATCATTCTACCTCAAAGAGCAAGAATATACTTGTTTGCCATTACTAAAAAAGGTATCATTTGAGGATACACACAAGCAATATAAAAGCAAACAAATGTCACTTCTGTCAAGTTTGCTGTAGATCCCAGAAGTATGCAGTTAATTACTCACAATCTATATATTTATTAGGTGATTAACATACAGAACTTTATAAACGAATTAGCAAAATGTTTTGGTTTCTTTTATTTTGAGAAACTGAAGAAGGTAGAAGACAATTTTGCTAATTCATTTATGCAGTTTTGTTTGTAAATCACTCTAGATTTCAATATTTTTATTATTATTATTATTATTATTATTATTATTATTTTCATTTTGTGTTCTAAGTGTCTTGTAAAAGATTCAGCACTATGCAAACACTGGGCAACAATAATTACGACGTTACAGCTGGTTCCCAAGGAACTACTTCACTCTGATCAATCTGAGGAAAGCAATATAAAACCTAGAGACATTAATCTAAATACCCTATATATTCAAAAATTCCACTGAATTCAGAAAGGTTTATTCACTACCTAGTGCTCTTTGAAGTCTTAATATAGCATAAAATTCCACTAAAATTGGTACGGCAGACTCAAGAAATTGTGTTAAGGAGTGATCTACTCTCCCTAAACAATTACATATTCTTTGGCCTCTCTCTGCATTGGCTTAGAGAAAACAAAAACCAAAAGAGGAGAAAAAAAACTTTTCCAAGAGAGAAAAGGAGTGGTCTTCTGCCAGCCTCAGCTCAAATAGAGCCCTGAGGCTCTAAACCACAATAGAAGGTTTTCATGACAAACATGTTACTCATGGCAAATAATACTGAGAAAATGCCATTTTAGGATGCAGTCCAGTTTCTCAATCACATATGAGAACTTATTCCAAATCAGTCCCTTTATAGCTTTTCTAGTCAAACTAGCTGAAATCCATTCAAAGAAAACTATGGGCTGGTACAGATGGTCCTGAAGGGGTGGCTTCACATCGCCTCTTTGATTGCCGGTTTGGGGCCGCAGCAACCACACACCGCAGCCCCAATCTGGCATTTTTCTGGCCCCAAAAGTAGCCGTAAAATGCCGCTTCTTTATGGGATGGAAAAAAGGCAGGGTTTTTTTGCTGTGGTACCAGCTTTATGGCACTCCTACAGCATACAGCACATAAACGCTGCACCATCAGAACATTCCAATGCTGCCCGCTGTCTGGTCAGGAGGGCAATAGCATGCTGGCTTGGGGAGTCGCCGGAGCATGCGTCATATAAACGCCATGCCCCCATGCTGCCCCCCAAGCCTGTGTATTGTGCTGGTCTGTTTTGCCCCTAAGCTAGTATACTTTCTGAACATTTACCAACTCATCCAGCTAGATACAGACAATGTTATTTTGAAGCTGACACACTTTTAAACAAAAGTTATAATTTTAGGGCTATAGACGAAATGTACTGTAGATATTAAATAGATTTTTTTTAAAATTAAAAGTTAATTTTAAAAAAATGGTTTTAAGATACTGCACCACTGGATCTAGGTTTGAACCCAGACTTACTGTATTCATGTACAAGTCAACCTCATGTGTTAGACAAGGGAAAGTATTAGGGCCAAAATCATGGATTTTGGTATGACCTGTGGATAAGCTGAGGGTAAAATTTAGGGGAGGTGAAGGTTTTAGCATCAGATTGAGAAGGGAAGGGAGTGGAGGAAAATGGGGTGTCTGGTGGTCAGAGAGATCCAGAGGAGGAGGATGGAAAGAGAAGTTTTAAACATCGGAATGAGAAGGAAATCACCTCTTTCACAAAGACACACACACTCCTGCCTGGGCTACTCTTTCAGAAATCACTGCCGAGGCAGGGAGAGTGGGGCATCAGGGATGCTTTATTATGACTTTTCTAAGTGGTATTACAGCATTGACCCATATATACGTCAACCTCAGGTTTTAGGGTCAATTTTTGAACGTAAATATTTCCACTTATAATCAAGCATATATGGTAGTCATGACTGAACAAGACTGAAATCAATGGGCCTTTATTATTATCAAGTCCCTTTGATTTTGTTATATATATTCCATGTATCACTACATCCAGCTCCAGCTCACCGACTTCAAAGAGTAAAGAAAATTAGATGACTGATCACACTTTAGTCTGCCTCGAGAAATCAGAGACAGAGATTTTCCACTGAATGTTTTATATTCCCTTTTGCATAGGCATGCTCTTGAACAAAACAGCAGAAAATAATTAACAAGTTTTTAAAAAGGATATTTTAAAATTCTTTTAATATTTAAAATTGGACCTATGGCAGAAGGCACTATATGTGTGTTGCACACTAAGATTCACACCAGAACTATCTAGCCATAGTCACACTTTGAGCAGGTGTGGTGTAGTGGTTTGTGTGTTGGACTACAGTTCTGGACGTTAGGGTTCAAATCCCCACTCAGCCATGGAAACTCACTGAGGCTCCATCCGCACAGCAGAAATTATCCAGTTTTGTTAGGAAATGGCATGGATGTGGCCACTAGGGGAGCTGTTGTGGAAGTTACTTACAGCTCTAGTGGCAGTTATATGTGTCAGCATTTAAACAGTGCAAAGTAACTTATTTATTAAAGTAACTTATTTATTAAAGCCCTGGTGTAGAGTGAAGGCTTGAAATGCTCTTGTCATTATTTTTCATGCTGGGAGTTCAAGGCTGTTTGCAGTGGTGAAGGAATATTTTCCTTCTTGGCCTGAATATCTTTGCAGACATCTCTTCAGATTCCTTCTCCCTGGAGCCCTGTCGACGTGGTTCAACTCTGTAGGTGGTTGTGGTGGACACAGCACGTCCTTCCACGCCCTAACAAGTTTGACACCACTTTAACTGCCATGGTTCAATACTATGGAATAATGGGAACTATAGTTTTAGCACAAGAGCTCTCTGACAGAGTAGGCATTGAGCCATGGCAGTTAAAATGGTGCCAAACTGGATCATTTCTGCACTTCAGATGCAGCCTGGATGACCTTGGGCAAGTTACATTCTTCCAGACTCATAGGAAGGCAACGGCAAAACCATTCTGAACAAATCTTGCCAAGAAAACCCCAACTTAGGGTCACCATACATCAGAAATGATGTAAAGGCACATAACACATCATACTTCAGAAAAATATTACACAAGCATATTGACAATGTAGTGGTGGCCCCTTGATCCCACTTAAATTAAGACTACATTCTAGGCCAATGTATCATTACATAGGTCTGTCTTTGTATGCATAATCTGTATAGATTATAAACATCAGTTCAAAGCAAACTGCACCAAAATTAAACTGACATGGAGTATTTAAAATATTGACTATCGACAGTTGAACTTCACACCACACTTGAAGAGCCACAAATTCTTATTAGCAATTAAATATGCTCATTTCCATTTCATACTTTATTCTCTTCCATTTCATAGTTACACATGTGTGCAAATTCATATAGGAAATAATGAGATAATGTAATCAGTCAGGAAAATGTAAATCCTATTAAATATACAAATTAGTCACAGAATTGAATCTTTATGCAATAGTGAGAACACAACTTTTGGTTTTTGCAGTCAGACTTGTTCAAAATGTGTTGGTCAAAGGATCAAAGCAAATCTAAAATATGACAGAGTGATGTATTTAAACTAAGTGAATGGTTTGGGTGACAGCTGGGAAACCTGACCAAAAAACTGTCCACAATCAGGCTAAGGGTCCTTGACATGTACAGAATCTGTCACATTTATACAAAGTTCCTGCTCAATCTTTAGACCATGGGTGGGCTACTGTGGGCCTCAGATGTTTTTAACTGCAGCATCAATAATTAGGTCTGCCAGAATGAAAACTGGAGAGTGTTCCTGTATCTTTAATTCCCTCTGCCCCAAGCAACACTTGATAAAATTCTCTCTTCTGCATGACAATTAAAGGTACACAAGCCCTCTCCAATTTCCAGTCTGGCAACCCCATGAATAATACCTCATTGTTGACTATGCTGGCTTGGGCTGCTGAAAGCCGCAGGCTCAAAATATTAATTTTAGGATTCCCGTTTTATTTTTGTGACAGAGTTTACTTTTGTGATCAATGCCTTATGCAGCACCTGTAAAGACAGCAGGAACATCCTTGATCACAGAGGAACTTCAAGTGTTCTGGAAAGTATATGGGTTACAAGAACTGAGAACACAGAGAGTACATTACATGTTATATAAAAAACAAAAGCCAAATAGAAATTTAAAAATTCAAACTAATATGACAGTTTGGCATCTATTTTTGCTCTCTTTGAAAAATGCTTTAGGAAAAGATCCAAATAGAATTTTAAAAATTAAGTTTAATATGACAAATTCATAAAGTTTTCTGTACTCTAAAACAAGTTTACCCTAACATTTAATAAATCTGATTTAAAAAAATCACCAAGGTCTGAACAAATCAGAATCCATAGAGTGGCAAAAAAATTCATATCTAAGCACAAAGTTATTCTTTGTTTTGTGGATCTCCTGCAACGTGGACAAAAAAATGCAGAAAACACAAATCCATTACAGGTACAACAGGATTAACAGGCTACCATAAGGCCACCAATGTAATTCAGATATACCATTGCACAATTCCATCAGAAAAATGTTAGTATGTTATAAAAATAAGTCATAGCATCTTCTAAAAGGGCATGTATTAATGTAGTATTTCCTTAGGGCATAAGAGGATTGTTTTCTCTGAAGTTGATCTTCACTGTTAAGGATGGGTGGAGATAGTCATTCTTAATAAAATTCTTGGTGTTCTTGAGTGCTTCCAAACCAGTGGACTATGGAATATGGGGAGAAAGGATCACTCTCCCACTGTATTCCATGTTTCAGAAGCATCCAGGGGGAAAAAAGAGATTCTCAACTGTATTTTCAGTTAGGAGGTATTAGTTTTCTTCTTTCATCTAGTTTTGTGGATGAATGGTGACAGTGAGTCACATCATACTGGCTGGAGCTTGCTCAGAGAAGCAAGAAAAGGAAGGAGGAGGAGGAAGAATAAGAAAGAGAGGAAACAGCAGCAGCACATTTCTTACTTCTATGCCTTGTCTAAGTTCAATGAATGACATTGCACCATTCTTGAGAGAAAAAATCAGTTTGATTCCATGTCAAATGGGAGACAGTCTTCTAGACTGCACCCAATCAGATGTGATAAGGGAGCCTCATTCTCCTCGGTTTGTACCAGAAGGAGGAACACCAAGAAGGAGCACAAATGATTTACTAACTACAAAGAACAAAAGCAGTGGAACCCAATTCTTTACCACTATAATCTCAACCAGTTTATTTATTGAAGTTTTATCTATTTACTTATTTGCTATCAAGTCACAATCTCTCTCATGTTTACTCTCTCAAAGACTGCTACCTCATTTCTTATCATTAGATACAGTGAGTAGGTCCTCTCCATACAGACAAGAAACCCTTGCTGATTCCAACAAGTTATATTCAGATCTGGATAATGCTTCAAGACAAGGATGAGCAATGTGAACCCTATAGGCTACATACAATCCTAAACTTTGTTTATGGCCCACAGTTCTTCACTCCCTTGATGCCCCTCTCCTTAATATTTTCTCCATTTTTTGAAAAAACCAAACTGTTTTACTGCTGTTAGAGGTGGGAAAGTTTAAGGGATTCAACATAAGCCCCAACTCTGCACAACCAGAGATAATCATTATATTGGTTTTGTTTATATGGCTGCTCAAGCAGAAGAAAAATACTGTGAAGAGTGTGTGATTGTACTATGGGTTATTAAGCAAATTAGAGATTGAATTGTTTTGTTTTTGTTGTTCTCTGCCTGCAAGTCATCTTCAACTTATGCCAAGGCTATCATGGGGCTTTCTTGGCAAGATTTTTTTCAGAAGAGGTTTGCCATTGCCTTCCCCTGAGGCTGAGAGCATGTGACATGTCACCCAATGGGTTTCATGGCCAAGCTAGGGAATCAAACCCCGGTCTACAGAGTCACAGTCCAACACTCAAACCACTACAACTGAAGAGTAGAACATATGTGGGAAGTAACAAGAGTTTTACAAAAACTGAAAGAATGGAAGTCAGGTGAAAAAGTGTTAACAGAAGAACCAAATCCAAAATAGACTAGGCAGAGAGAGAAAAAAGACAGAAAACTCATATAAAATCAGAAACAAAAATTAGTAATAAAGAGAATATACTGCAGAAGGATAAATAAAATTCTTATCACCTCACGTTTTAAAACAAAGAAATCATTTGATCTGATCCCAATTTAGGGAGCCACAGTAAGAAATATTTGAAAACCTTAACTCGATATTATTAAATCATCAGATGGATCAAGAAGACTCTAGCCCTCTCATGCTTATAAAGTAATACACCTTTCAGCTTTTAAAGGTGCTACAAAACGTGTGTTGGTTTTGTTGCAACACATTAACAGAGCAACCCCTTTAGAAGCTGAATTATAATTCTCATATCACCAGCAGCAGAATTTTGGAAACACTGAGGTACAGTCCAATTGTACACATTTACTGCAAACAGTAATTTTGAATTTCACAAACTGAAAGCACGTACACACATAAAGTCAACTGGTCATAACATTATGACATACAACATAACAAATAATAAAACAACGTAGCATTGCACTTTTTGATTTGGACATCATGCAGAAAAAGCATTTCACACTTCATACATAATAGTGTTGCAGAGTAAAATCCAAATGGCAAGATTATCAAGAATTTTGTTTATTCTTCCTAAATGTTTTCTTTTACTTTAAATGACTGAGCTGAGAATGTTGATATTCATCCTTAAAACAATTATAGTTTAACTTTTAGAAGACACAAACTGCTAATACATCACATGCAGACCACAAGTGCTTCCAACATATGTATACATGATTGTTTGAATCTATTCTCAGCTTTCAACTAAAAATCTATGAAAAGATAAATGATGCAAGTCCTCATACTTGTGGAGACATGCCTGAAAATGTGTGTGAATGCACATCTGTCTAAAAGACTCAAACAAAGAGGACATATAAAAACTTCTCACTTGATTTGTTTTAGAGATCTATAGTTTCTGAACCTGATGTATGACTTCATGTTTTTATAGAGAAGCAGGAGAAAAAAATCTTATAAAGATATCTGCCATTTCTGGATCAAGAAAGAATGCCTACTTTTCTTAGCACCTGGTTACATCACTACATGGACCCACTGTAACCTGGCTACAAGATGTACAACAGTACTCAAATGTTTCTGAGTATCAGAAAGGCGAATAACAAAATGGGGAAAAATAATTTAAATGCTTACATGCCTTAAAGCTTCTGTTCCCTCCCCATACAGCTTGAACTATTACTCCATCTAAATACAATGCATTCTTCAGAACTGGTGAAGCACTTAATCACTGCACATCAAACCCAAACCATACCCAGGGGCAGTGCACTTAGAAGTACTACTCAATGAGAAACAACCTCTGTTTAAGGAATCTGATCAGACCTGCCAATAGACAAAAGCAAGTTAGGTCAGTCATCATACTTAAAAAAAAAAAGGTTCTAGATAGCTTTATAATAAAAATAATAAAAATGGTTTTGCTCTCAATACGTTCATCAAAATGAACAAGAAGATAAACATGTGGAGTGCTAGAAAGATGCCACTTCTCCTACCATGACTGGAAATGATTTCTAAGAGTCATTTTTGTTGGATTTCATACCAGTTATAATTAAACTTCTACATTTTTGCTTGCAATGGCAAATGCAATACACACAGAGATTATACAGCTGGAAAGTTCCCATTGAGGCCTTCTAGTCGATCCCTATTACCGATAAGAGGATTAATTACAAACATTCATGTTTTATGATAATGCCAAATGTTGAAAAAAATCCTCTTGAGGGACATAGTGCTGAACAACATCTGTGAACAGCCATCTGTTGCTTGGGGCAAGAAAGCAGTCAGAGGAGTCAGTGGAAGAAAACTCAGTCTGACAAAGCATTTATAACTTTTTGTGATCAAGCCTCCCTCAGTTAGTCTGTAAGAAATAAACAAGTCACAGAATCACTGCAAAGCGATCCTGATGATCAGCTAGTTCAATGCAAGATATAACTACAGCATCCCTTGCAGATCTGTTTGGGATGTGTTAAGTACCTCAAAGAAAGAAAAGCCCATATCTCACGAGGTAATCTGTTCCTGAATGGTTAGGAAGTGGTCCTAAAGTTTTGCTGGATTATACGTTCCTACATTAGGGTCACTTCCTAACAGTTCAGTTTCTAAAAGTTCACTAACAGTAGCCCTTTGCTGACATATCCAACCCTCTATGAGCCAGTGTGGTGTAGTAGTCTGAGTGTTGGACTAGGACTCTGGGAGACCAGGAGTTTGAATCCAAGCCTAGACATGAAAACCCAATAGGTGTCCTTGGGCAAGTCACAGCCTCTCAGCCTTAGCAAAGGCATATCCCCTCTGGACATATTTTACCAAGAAAACCAAGTGATAGGTTTGTCTTAGGGTCATCATAAGTCAGAAATGACTTGAAAACATACAACATTATTGTCCCTACAGTTCCTACTAGTTTGCCCTTTGCAGCAAAAGGGGAAAAGTTGGTTCCATCTCCTGTGTGACAGATCTTGCGATAGCTGCAGACTTCTATAATTTCCGCTTTTAATCTTCTATTTTCTTATTTAAACATGCTTTGGTGTTTTCCAGCTCAGCAATCTGAATAATCTTCATTTGATTTATCATATTATAAACTTGATTTTCTTGCGACTGTCCAAGCAAACCAGTTGCTAACAGTGACATGAACATTTGTTTCCTCATATGATTTGTGTAAAGGACACTTACCCGAACAGGAGGACTTCGTGCTTGTACTCTCTGCTGCTGGCCACTTTGAGAACTTTGAAGGTCTTTTGGAATGCAGTTGGCAACAGTGCTAGTCTGGGCCCGTAATGGATTTGTGGAACTCACTATACCACCAGGTTTCCGAGGCCTTTGTTTGATGCCATCCAGCAGTCGAACAAGCAAAATATTACTGGGAAGTTCATCAACACTGCAGTCAACTAACGTCCTGCATTCTGGACAGCGAAGCTCATTTCGGGAGCTTACAATGCCCAACAGACACCGTTTGCAAAATGTATGTTGACAAGGCAAGACTTTTGCAGAAGCATCAAGGCGTTCTAAACAGACAGGACACTCCAGCAGATCTAATAAGGCTGACTCATCCATCTTTTATCTAGTTTACCAGGAAACAAGCTTTTACAAAAATCATATCCATTCTGAACATGTTGTGGAAATCATGTTATACCCATGCCTTTTTACTCTTCTTTCTGAAATTTGAAAAAGAAAAAAAAAAAACAATTAATAACAACACAAAAAAGGAAACACAATGTTTCAACAGCAAAAATCTTGTTTCTTTCACATGCAGCTTCCCAAATTTGCAACATTAAAAAAAAATCTGCCTGCTAATCCCTTAAAATATCTGTTTATTGTCTATCTAGTTCTCTTTGCTTTTGACATTTTATGGGTTATAAAGTGTCAGAAATAAAAGTCAGTTATATTAGTTGATCTCACAAAAATAGTTTAGTGAAGAAGGAGGATAGAATAATAGAGGGAGCGTCATACAAACAAGTGAATCAGAAGAAATAATCTTGTTAGTGAAATGCTTAAAGTGTATTGATCAGTAGGAGGGATTGCTTTTACATTATTGTCTTTCATTTGTGAAACTTAATGATGATTGCCAAGATGGGAATATCACTAAACTTACAAGTGCAGTACCTTGAAACTCTGTTATTACACAGCACTGTTCAAGCACTGGTGCAATTAATCTCTGTATTTTAAAATTGCTTCAAAATTTAAGACATTTTCTATTTCAAAAATTGTGAGAAACCTGGGTACTTAAAAATCTGTGCATGTTGAACTCACTAATTGAAGCTATCTTGTTGAAACAAGAAAAATAATTCTGTGAAGTAAACAGCTTGATAACTATTATTTGGGACAAAAAAGGAATAATCACTGCAATTTTTTTTTTAAAAAAAAGCACCTTTCTGGCTTGCAATTAAACATTATTGATTAAAATCCACGTCTCATACTGAGCACCTGAAATGCAAAACACAGAGGGCGAACAATAAGTAATTCATTGTTCCAGAAAAGCCTCTAGGCTTGTGTTTCACAAACAGAGTCTCCTCCTAGTATTCCATGTGAATAGCAAGAGAAAAGAGAATTGCAATATGGGACAGAGCAATGGGATCTGGTATTGAAAACTAGAAGTCCCGCTAGGTGTACTCTTTGGATCATGGCCATGGGAAATCTTTACGGCATGAAGTTTAAGCAGTGATGTTTTTGAAAATCCACCTTGTCAAACTTTTAATTATATTGAGAAAGTAAAAAATATGATGAGCTACTGCATATACTGTGTTCAAGGACACCCTTAGCAAGTGTGTTAGAAGGCTGTGACTATCATTTCAATAGTCACAGCCAAGCAAGGAACTTAACTAATAAAAGCAGCAAACTCAGCATTCAAATAGTTTAGTTTCTACAGTACTTTGGTGAAAAATGAAGAGCATCACCAAGACTTCCTTTAGGCCACTGGATAACTATTCACTATCCATTACAGACACACATATTACGTAAGTATTTTCATAGCTGAAGATTTTGGAGCAAGCATGCCAAAGAGGACTGGAGCAAGTAGCCAGTAAAAGTAGTACATGGTAATGGCTGATGTGGTTCACTGATAGAACACAAGAAGATATTTGGTAGATTTGGTTACAAAAATGAGCCATCTACAAAAGTTCACTTCAAGGCCAGAGAGGGAGATAAATAACCCCCCAACTTGCTTCAAAGACATACAAGAAAAGCATTTAAGATTTAAAAGGGACAATGAACAATGGTGGCATTAACAATGGTGTAAAATAGTTCCCAAGTGGCTGACAGCAATTGATGATAGTTGGTGAAGTTTGGTCTGATTTTGTCTTTTGCCCTTCCAACTTTTGTACCAATAATTGTACTGTTTTGATCATACTATTATCTCAGTATTTATATTTTACTATATTTTATACTGGTCAATGACCAAATAAACGATTGATTGATTGATTGATTGACTGATTGGTGGTATTACAGAGGTGACTTTGTGTTCTGTTGTTTTTTTTAAAACAAGTGATCTGTTTTAATATTGTAATACAGTATTTTAATTCTACTTTAAAGGTCACTTTCAAATGTTTTTAACTGTACTGTGCTTTTTTGAGTCCCACCAATTTTAGGGGGGAAGCGGTATATAAGAGCCCGAGTGGCAAAGTGGTTTGGGTTATATGACTCTGGAGACCAGGGTTCAATTCCCAGCTTGGCCATGAAACCTACTTGGGCAAGTCACTCTCTCTCAGCCTCAGGGGAAGGTAGAGGTTTGCCCTGGGCAAACCTCCTCCAAACAAATCTTGCCAAGAAAACCCCATGACAGGATTGCCTTTGAGTCACCATAAGTCAAAAAAAAAAAAAAAAAAAAAAAACTTGAAAAGACACAACAACAAATAAATAAAATAATAAAAATCTATTTTAAAAGACCCCACAAGTGATCAGTTTTAATATTGCAACAATTTAATTCTATTTCAATGGTCACTTTTATATGTTTCTAATTGTACTGTGCTTTTGAACTATAAGCTGCTCTGAGTCCCAAATTTTTTGGGGGGAGGGGGGAAGTGAGAAAATAATAATAATACTAATAATAATAATGTATTTTCATAGGTGAACCTTTTAGAACAAGCATCATGCCCAAAAGGATTTGAGTAAGCAGCCAGTAAGGGAAGGATACATTAGTACATGATAACAATTGCTGTAGTTTACTGACATAACACAAGAAGATATTGGGTAATCTTTTTATATTACTACAATACTACTATATTATTATTATTATTATTATTATTAGGGAGCCAGTGTGGTGCAGTAGTTTTGAGTGCTGGTCTAGGACTCTGGAGACCTGGGTTCAAATCCTGGCTGATGCATGCCAACCCCATGGCGAGTCACACTCTCTCAGCCCATGGCTCTGCTCTGGGGGCCCCAGGACAAACGCAAACTCCCAGAATCCCATAGCCAAGTTGAGCCAGATAAAAGAGAGCTAAAGCGGTACCATACCGTGTTATTTCCTCCAGTGCGGATGCAGCCTGAGCCACGATGGCTCCCTTCCTGGAGTCCTGTGTGTTTTTGCAGAGGAGAGAGACACTGGAGGAAGAGGGCATAAGAAGGAAGGGAGGGAAGAAGGAAGGGAGGGAGGGAGTGTGGGGAAGGGGCCCTACTGTGCCCCCCGGCTTCTCGCAAGGCCCCCGGAAGGGAGGAGGCAAAAAGGGGGTCCTCCTTCTTAAAAGGAGCCCACCCAAAGGCTCCCCATTTTCACTCACCTCCTTCTCTGCGGCGGAGGGGGGAAAGCAGCAGCGAGGGGCTTTTGGCGCCTCTTTGTTCCCGCGAGGAGGAGGAGGAAGGAAGGAAGGAAGGTCCCTTCCAGGCAGCACGGCTTCCTCTTCCCCAAAAGGAGGAGGAGGAGGAGGAGGAGGAGGAGGGGAGAGGGAAGGCAAAAGGAAAAGGTGGAGGAGAGAGAGAGACAGAGAGAGGCTGGAGGCGGGAGCCTTTCTCAATTCCTTCCTTCTCTCTTCATGGAAGTCCTCCCCTTTGCCTCCAAGGGCTGGGCTTCCTCTCTCTCTCTCTCCCTCCCTCTCGACTCCAGGGGCCCTTCTCTCAGTGGGAGAGAAACACAACCTCCTCCTCCTCCTCCTTAAATAAAAACACAAATGCCTTCTTCTTCTTCTTCCCTTCTGCAGAGAGACGCCTTTCCCTCAGCAACATCCCCGCCCCACCTCCCTCCCTCTCCCGCCCCATTACTCTTCTCCTCAGGCGCCCAGGGGAGGCCTCCTCCCAGTCCCTTCCCCAACAGACTCCCTCAGAGAGCAAAGGACCAGCAGCCTCCTTTCAGCCTTTTCTGTCCCAGGAGGGAAGTCCGGAATGTCCTCCATTTTTGAGCCTCACCAATACTGGCCACACTTGGTCCTCTTTTTTCCTAAGGGCTGCGCTTCATTCAGCCTTTTCTCTCCCAGGAGGAATTCCAGAAGGTCCTCCATTTTGAGCCTGACGAGACTAGGTCCTCCATTTCCAGGACATGTCTTCCATTTCAAACTTTTCTGTCTCAGCAAGAATTCCAAAATGTCCTCCATTTTGAGCAGGAGTGAGAGGCTCGAATTTGCATTTATACCTGTGTCTTTCAGCTTTTGTTTTGTCATGTCCTACATTTTGCAGTGCCTTGCCCTCCTTTGGGGTCATGCTATATGGCCACCTTGTCACAGAGTCCCTTGGAGTGGCGAACCATCTCAAGCTTTAATCATGGCTTGCCTTCTTCTCCAGAGGCCGGGTGACCAGACCTGGTCCTCCTTTTTCTGGGACATGCCCTAGATTTCAACCGTCTGCCCAGGAGGGATTCCAAAACCTCTTCCATTTTAAGTAGTATGCATTTACATTGCTATTAATGTTTTTAGCTTTTATTTGGTCATATCCTACATTTTTCCTGAATGGCTTACGTTTTGCGGCACCTTGTCCTCCCTTGTAGTTCGGACCAGGGTTACCAGTTGTCATGATTTCAGAGGCACTGTGCAGTGTAGGGCATTCAATAACAATGTAGGACATGACCAAAGAAAAGCTAAAAATGCATAGAAGTGTAAATCCTTGCTTCTTAGTCATGCTCAATGTGGAGGACATTTTGGAATTCGTCCTGGACAGAGAACGTGTCCTGGGAAAGAAGATGTCTGGTCACTCTGTCCAGACAAGGCTCTATATACACACACGCAAACACACAATCTCCTGATAGACTTGGCTTGTTTCACCTACACCGCACCATAGGGCTTGGAGTGTACAATGAAGGGAGATGACACGGAGTATACAGGCCCCAGGAAGGAAGGAAGAACTGTTGGTGTGTGTGTGTCTTAGGGAAGAGGCAGACAAAAACAACAACATGAGGGAGAATAGGTTAAAAAAAGGCAGCTCCACATTCTCAGGTACAGAAATGCTTTGTGGTGTTTTTAGGGAGAGAAAGGAGAGATCCCACTTGACAATGGTAGTAGGTTCAAGTCCCCTCTCCAAACATAAAAACCCACTGGGTGACTTTGGGCAAACATAAAACCCACTGGGTGACTCCCTCAGCCTGAGAGGATGGCAATGGCAACCCCCCCCCCCCAAAGAATCTGGCCAAGTGAATCCTATGATAGGTTTTCCATAAGTAAAAAAATGGCTCGGAGGCACACAGGTACAACAACAACAAAGGAGGAGGAGAAAAATCTGGAGATCCTTTGCATAGTAAGCAGTTGGAAAACTGGACTTTACAGGAGGAAAAATGCACCACTGAGAATTATATCCGTTCTTTCTAAATGGCTTGTATGAATAAGCCAAAGGGGATTGTTTGCTTATATATGGGTCTTTATGCCTCAGCAAAGGACTTTCTAGTTAGTGCCAATTTCTACACATGTTTAGCCAAGGACAGAGCTGGCCCAAGACATGGTTCTGAGATGTGGCTCTGCCTTCCACATACAGAAGCAAATTGGACTAGCTCTGTTCTAATAGTGGGGTAGCGTGAGTGACATTTGTTAACTATGGTCATTTGGCACACTGCTGTCAGGCACTTAATGGCCTGTTACAGACAGCCAAAATAAAGCTGCTTCGAGTCAGTGGAGGTATGGTGTTTCAATGATGCATGCGTCCTAAGAGTCCAGAAGCCACACCAAAGCCACGCTCCAGTCCTTAGGGCTGGAGCATGGCTTTGGCACGACTTTTGGACTCTTAGGATGCATGCATCATTGAAACATCATACCTCCATTGTGACTCAAAGCAGCTTTATTTTGGCTGTCTGTAACAGGCCACTGTTGCATCAAGTGAGAATTTGAATGAATGCATCACAGGTTAAGCGCTAATGACAGAACTGTCATCATATAATGGTAACTCATCCAGGGGCTTTCCAAGAAGGTGGTTCATTCATCTTGACTGTAAACATCACGGGATCAAAGATAAAATGCTGAGTTACTGGAAGAGGGGGCTATAACTCCCTAGATTGGCCAAAGGTGGCTGAGTATCCATTCCACTGGATGATCAGGTGAAAATTCTCCCTTTATAGTTAAAGCTGAAGAATAAGAAGTACAGCCTGTATTTTAGGACCCAACACACAACTGCTCTGTTTTGCTTAGTGTGCTTTGGAAGCAGAGCTATACTACAGAGCATGGAGGAGAACTTGTGGCTCCCAGCCCTATTCCAGCCCCCAAGGGACTGATGAATACCTCTCCCTGAACCTTAGGGACTGATGAATAGGGCCTACAGCTTTGCCCCTTTCCCTAACTCTCCAAGCACACCCACTTTCCATTTTGGAAGGAAAATGGCAGGTGAAGAGATTGTCCCTTATCTGAGGTTGGATAACAGCAGGATAACCCACTCCACAAGCAGGGCATGAAGGAATCATGGAGGAAATAGTGACATTCCACCATAACTCTGCTTGTTTTTCCATTGGGAATGCATGTTGGAGAACAAGAAAGTCCATTATTTCCACTTTAATCTCTGAAGATTATACTCTATGGAGACAAAAGCGTACAATTCCATGGCTGTATCTTCATGAAAAAGGAAAAAAATGATGTTTGAGTGGGGCCTGGGGGTGGGCTGAATGACTTAAGGGAAATAGGTAGGTCACCCCTTGACATCATTAGCCTCCCAGTTGAATCCTACACTAACTCCAACCCCCCAAATGGTCCATAGAACCCATCTATTTCTGCACCCCTTATATCAAGGAAGAAATTAAGTTGAGTTTCGTACTAATTGCATAGGGAAAGTGAAACAGAGCTGGTGTTCAGAGTGTCAAATAGTGAGCTTCTATTTTTCAGTCATTCTATAATGCTCATTAATGAGGTCTTTCCAGTACAAGAGATCTTTTGACTTCAAAAGAATTACATAAAACATAGGCTGAAATTGGTGAGTTACCTGAAAGCAAAGGTAAGGACTCAGCCACTGAATTTCAGCTCACAAGATAGAAAATAGCAGCAACAAGTAACATTCTGTCCATTTGAAAGATTAAGAAGCAAGGATATTACGTACAACAAAATAATTGCTGAACTCATGGTTAGGTCAGGAAAACAAGTGTTTTTAATTAGTGTCTTTCATCTAGGTAGTCCATAGATTCAATTAAATATTACAATAAAAGTATGCCAAGTGCCTATTTTTATGTAACCACATTTGAAGGAGATGCACATTTATCATATCCAACAGTATAATAGTAAAAAAACAAAAAACAAAAGTTTAATTAAAGCATCTTGGTTAAGTTCATTTACTCAGCAGTGACTTTCATAGAGTTCTTGGAAGCGCACATACGTTTATAACTCGTAGACCTTTATTTGAAAAGCAAGGCCGGACTCGACAGAAATGGTAGACATAGGTTCCAGCTTAATTATTCTATTTCAGCAATCCAAGGCATTTCACGTTTATTTTTCAGAAACAATGTAATGAATTGTTCAGTAATTCAAGACAGCTCTGGACTGAATTAATTCCTTAATTTAGAGCAGAGCTGGTTCTGCATGGGGCAAATAAAGCAGCTTAGCCCCAACTTCAAACCTAATGTGGCACATGATGTTCATCTATTCTAGAGTGGAATATGTTTTTTCTAACCTGTGGGTATTAACTCACATTTTTAAAATTCCCTTTTTCTGGAACTTTTGAGAAGAAATCAGCTCTCCCCTTCCCTATGTCTCCTGTTGTGAGGTTTTGAAACTGATCCTGGGAAAGCGTCTGCAGTGTCAGGTGCTACCTTTCAATTTACTTTGTCACCTGGGTAGGATCACCTGAGCATTCCAGCCCTTTATGAGCCACTCTCTTTTCTGTATCAAGTGCCTTTTTTTTTTCTTTCCAAATGTGATGGTTCACTTATCACATAGCTTTTTCACTTTCTCTGTATTGCCTGCAATTGTGAAGTGGTTTGTTTGCTTGCAAAATATTTTTGAGAGGGATCGGAGTTGATCTGCAAGGAATGGTAGACACTGTTGTGACCTAGGGAACCCGAGAAAGAGGTGTCTGTTGCAACAAGCATGAGACACAGGGCCTCATAGTCACTGGGGGCAGAAAGGAATAGAAGGTGCAGTTTGCAGTTCAAAAAGAGCCACAGAAATATACAGTAGATATATCTGAGGTAGTGGAATGGGAGATACTCAAAAGGGCCCACTGAACATAGCTGGACCAAAGTATTCACTAGGCATAACTGCTGGATTGTGGAGCAATCTAGACCAAACTACTCAGTTACCATGTAGTAGAAACCATTGTTTATCAGCATCCAAATAGTCACAATATCTCTTTCCTCCACTGGAATGGAGTCCCTCATCACAAGATACCTTTAGGGGTACCTTGATCTGCACAGCCTCACAGATCCTAGATCAAAATAGATTGATTACAGTATATTAATCAACATTCCTAATAAATGTGAAGCAAAATTATCTTAAATTGGCAATATTAAAGTGGCAGGTAAAAGCACTGAAGACTGACAATCCTACCACATCTACTTATCATCAATTTATAAATTTGGCCTTTCTGGACCAGTATGCCTAACATACTGAGGTTTAATCAGTCAATACAAGAATGATGCTACAATAAAGTTCCTCAGTATGATGAGGGAGAGTAAACTTTTTTCTGATGAGGGGTGCATTCTGTCTGTGAAGGTTAGGTGTCTAGTGGACATGGTCTTGAATGAAGGTATTCATGTGTCCTGTTTTACATTTCTGTATTTTAATATTAGTCTTCAGAATAACCCTCTCTTTGATGTGTTCTCTAATCAAAATCAAAAGAACAATAAGAGATTAACAAGTTCCTTCTCTACAGTTGCAGCAAATTGAACAGACACACAGATCACACAGTCACAGTCTTACCCATAATAGCCAGATACATTCTGTTTCTATTTAAATTATAGTAACCTCATATAGATATCTATAGGAAGACATTGCCATATATGAGTGTTATTCAACTCATTGTTCTCTTTTTGAGGGAGTGATGTATTTCCACTTTTTGGCAGTTCATAAGTGATGAGCCTATCTTGGATGCATCACAACTATTAGATACTCAAGTGGCTTCTGCTGTGTAGAGAATCATTTACAAGCTTTGGAAGGTATCCCAGGTATGATCAATGACCTTATCTGGATAATGGACTGCAGTGATGCATGCCTTGGTAACCTTCCATTTAGATCATTGTAACATGTTGTCCATGTTGCTTTTGAAGATGATTTGAGAAATAAGGTGAGCTGTGTCTATTTGTTATGATTTTACTACAGCTGTTTTTTTCTCACTTTTGTGAGTATCCAGGATGTTTCTGGGCCCAATTTGAAGTGCTGTTTGTGTGTTAGGGGCTTCAATCCATAAAGATCTACAATGGATTGAGAACAGGGTATCTGATGGAACTCCTCCTCCTGTATGCATCTCTTCGATCCAAAACACACTGCAGAAATAATCCAGTTTGAGACGACTTTAACTGCCTTGGCTCAGTACTAGGGAATCCTGGGGAGTGTAGTTTATTGTGGCAGCAGAGCTCTCTGACAGAGAAGGCTAAATGTCTCACAAAACTACAGTTCCCAGAATTCCCGAGCATTGATCCAGGCTAGTTAAAGAGGTCTCAAACTGGATTATTTCTGGAGTGTTTTGGACCTTTATTTCTAAATCATTAATGGAAGCTCTTTGAATACAGTTCTAGCTGAGGTATGGAGAGTGGGAGTGAGAAGGTGCCTAGTGCCCACAGTGTTGTTCCTTTGGCATTAATCCAAGACTGTATTTCTCTCAAGTCATTTTAAACCTTTTAGAATTCGTCTTTTAGTATGTGTGGTATAGGAGATTATTGCATTACAAAAAAACCCCTCTTATTCCTGACAGGACACAGTCACGTTTCAGATTCCAAGCAGATTTTACCGTACAGTACTCATAAACGCCACCACTGCTACCGCCTACTGGGCAACTGCAACCTGCATGCAGCCTGGGTCCTAACAGTGCTTAGCTGGCTGATTTTCAAAGGTGGAAACTTCCTGTGTTTGAAAATTGGCCGGGCTACATGTGAATTGCAGTTGCCTGGCAGAGGCAGCGTCATTTTTAAATACAATATAACCCACTTGCAATCTGAAATGTGACTATACCTCATCAGGGATAAGATGCATTTTTTTGTAATGCGGTAATCTCCACAGTTTTCATGTTCATAATTTAAAACCGGACTATAATTTTGCTACTATTATTTTACTAAGTGACTCCTGGCCTTTTTATGCTGCTCTGAATTTTAATGATATTTTCATTTCAGTGTTCATTGGATGGTTATTACTGCTTTCTACCTATTTTTGTTTTATGGGGTTCTCTAATAAATACAGCAAATGAATAATAAATAAGGGGGCTGTATTGCATGTACTTCATTTAAATAAAAGTGAAATTTACAATGTATATTTTAATATACTTATCCATGTGAAAGAAGTGTCCTCTGAAGTATTAAATTTATTGAGGACAAAATATTTAGGGTGTAGTCTACATATACTCTTCCATACATTCAGGCTAGATTTCAGTAAATGTGCAGAAATAGAATTTATATCCATTGCTCACATTGTGTAATGGGGTCTTGGATCTCCTAGGAATTGTCTTCTCAGGGAAATTACAAAGCAACTGTGTCAAGTTATTATGCAGTTGCATAGGGAGTTATATAAAATGGAAACTCTTCCAAATAACGTATTAATGAACTGATGCATAGCAAATATGATCATGTGAATCTCTGGCAGCTCAGATTAACAGAACTGCCAACAATTGTGGTGTTGCTTTTGGAAAATACTTAAACAAAAATTACTCCTACTTAAAGAAAAAGGGTGAAGATTTTATACAGAGATATAAAATGTTAAAAAGGAAAAGGAGGTATTTCAAAGGATTATAAAATCAGTGAGCTTGTAAAAAAAATCTGGCAGGACTCAGTCATACTGGCTGGGGCTAATGGGAGGTGAAGGCCAACAACCTTTGGAATGGAGCAGTTTTCCCACCATTATTTAATATGTACTAGGTCACTCCTCTAGCTCTGTGTGTGTGTGTGTGTAGTTATTCTTAAGTCTTACCAAATTGCACATGTACAAGGGTTTCTAAATGAGTGCATGCTATTTAATATGCATTTTTTTTCAACAGAACCTATTGTTTCTTAATAGATATAAGCATAGTATAATACAGTATGTTAAAGATGAGTAATGTTTAATCCTTTTGCCAAATGGCTAAACATATACCAATTTTCCAGAATTATAGACCTGCTGACTCTTTGGGCCATTCTGAATTAAGTATTTTCTAATACAATGTACAGATAGGTTGGGAAACAGGAAGGAGCTTTTGATGCACATAAATGGTAAAATATTATCAATCACATAAGGAGATGCGTTTTTCTGAGCATATAAATGAGGTCTAATTATGTTTTTAATGTTTCAAAGGAAACTTTTCCACCTTATTTAATATCCCATGATGCTTGTGCGTGCATACACAGACATGCATATTTATAAGTTCATATGTAACCATTATCTTATGCACATACAGTGATCCCTCAACATTTGCTGGAGTTAGGGGGGAAGGACCCCCATGAATATGGAAAAAACGCCAAAAAAGCACTATTCTTTTTACTTGAGAGAACACCTCTCTAGGAATCTCCAGTGCAAGTTTATGGTCAACACCTGCCAGAAGTTGACCATAGACTCATGCTGGAAGACCTACAAATGCCTAGATAATTGTTTTCTCTATGAACATCTAGGTTCTCCAGCACTCTCCTAAAGTCTAGAATGTTGTACTAGGAGTTCGAGTTCATCTTGCTTATTCCCCACGCTCTGTGCATTAGTTGCCCTTTTCTGCACCTTTTCCAACAAAAGAGCATTCCTTTTTAGTTGCAGTGACCAATTTCATATCACACAAATCATATCACACTACTATTAAAATCACTCCATTGGCTGCCTATTAGTTTCCAGGAAAGCTACAAAGTGTTTGTTATTATCTTTAAAGTCCTACATGGTTTGGATTCAGGTTGCCTACAGGATAACTTCCTCCCATAAAATCTGCCCCATACACTCAGGTCCTCTGGAGGACATTTGCTCCAGTCAGCTAGGACAAAGTTAGCAACAGTCAGCAGAGGACTTCAGCTGCCCCTAGATTGTGGAATGATTTGCTGGAAGATATTTGACAGCTGAGTATGCTGCCTGAATTTAAAACAGCATTGAAGACTAATCTCTTCCAGCAGTTCTTGCCAGATACTTTTTTAAAACTGTAAATTTTAAATGATTAATTTTTAATGTAGATTGTTTTAATATGTCTGTGTCTTGTGTTTGTTCTTTTAAACTGGTGTATGTTTTAACTGAGTGGTTCCCAAACTTTGGCCCTCTAGATCTTTTGGACTTCAGTTCCAAGAATTTCTTGACTGTTGGCCAGGCTGGCTGGGGCTTCTAGGAGTTGAAGTAAAAAAAAAAAAACAACCTGGATGATCAATGTTTGGGAACCACTGTATCTGAGTCTGTTGTAGTTCTCAGTGTCGATCTATGGGGAGAGGCGTGTAAGAATTATTATTATTATTATCATCATCTTTACCTAGTAAACTAGATGTCACTGGTCTAGGAATTTGAATAAGGACAATATGCTGATGACAATCATTTTCAGTTTCCTTTGTAATTATGTCCAAAATGACATTCACATTTTTTTTTACTGGCTCAGTATTTTCATCAAGCTATCTACCCAACCTGATTTCTTTCTTGGTCAGTTGCTGCCAGCTCAGATCACATCAACATATAGGTGAAGCTGGGATTTTCCCCTCAGTATACATCGATTGGCTTACTTTTTATCTCATTTGCCATTTTACTGCCCATGCTCACAGACTGGAGAGATCCTTTTGGAGCTATTTGAGTCCATTTTGTTTCTCGCCATCCTAAATCATTTAGTGCCAACTCACCACTCACCCCTAATTCCAGATTGTTTACTATCCAGTTAAAAAGCAGTACAGAGCCCTGAGGGACACTGCTGCTTGCTTCTTTCCAATGTGAAAACTGACCATTTGTTCCTGCTGCTTCCTTTTTAAAACCAATGTTAATCCATAAGAGAACTTTCTCTATCCCATGGTCCTTTTGGACAATTGTTAAAAGGGGAGGAAGAATTGGAGTTTCTTCCTCAGAAGGTAGACAAGAAAGTTCCAATCCCACTTATTTTGCAAAATTTGACCTGAAGATGTGAGGTATCTCTCCTCACCTCTCCATCCCATTATGACACTAGAAAAGCTGGGGAAGCTGTGGTCTTGTTCATCCTTTTCTTTTTCAAATCCTCCAAAACCCATATCGTTGAATGAAACAGTGGATTCCCTTTTCCCCACATGAAATTAGGTTGTATAGGCATATTCCACCCATGTCCCCAAAACTCTGTGCTATACTTCTATCCTCACCTCATCTCCTCTCCCCCCCCAGCATGCCTTGAAGGGTTGGTAGATTGTTCCACACTTGGTGCAGCACTAGGGGTATTTCCTTTGCTAAATGCCTTTCTATAACTTTATTTACAGAGTGGGGTGTGTGGGAATAGTCACATCTTACTGCAAATAATAATAATAATAATAATAATAATAATAATAATTATTTATATTTCCCACCTCTCCCTGCGGATTGAGGTGGGAATACAACAAAAAAAATCAACAAAACAAAATACAAAATACAATATGCAAAGTGTTTTCCCTTTGATTATCTCACCTCTCACTGCTTCATCCTTCTCAAGGACTCTTCTTATCTGATATCACAGTAAAGTTGTAGAAGAAAAAAAGTCAAATAAGAGAATAAACCAGAAACCACTAATGGAAAGGAGATTACTGTATTCAGCTCATGTATAAGTCTAGAAATTTTAGTCAGAAAAGTGACCCCAAAAACCTTAGTCGACTTATTCACAGGTCATTACTGTACTTTAACTTATGTTGTTATGTGCCTTCCAGTCATTTCTGACTTATAGTCGAGTATATACGGTAGGATAAATTGTAGTGCAGGCTTGCCCTCTTCCTCCAAGTGCCATTTGTCTGCTTTTCATAGGCTCTTTCACCTCTGTGCCTGAGTGGGCACTAGGAAAGAAACAGATAGTTGACTGGGCAAGGCATGAAAATACGTAAAAGCATTTGAATGAATGGTTAGTGAAGTGCCGTCCGCCAGGGGTCCCTGGACATTTATGAGCCGGTACGCCAAGGTGGTTTGCACTCCTTGTATCTGTGGTATTGCAGCCAGCAATTGCATTTTCATCAACAAAACTGTGTGTTTGACATTGTCTCCATATCATTCGGATAATGTTTCTTTACTACCTCCAGTGTGTTCTTCTCATCATCAACAGCTTTTCTGAAAGCTACATCAAATATCACCATACCATTGTTCCTTTATATCTTTTTAATTCCATTTCCCCTAAATGTTCCTTCCCAGGGTCTTAATTTCATTGGCATTTAGCCATTTCATCTAGAGTGTCTGTCTCTCCCATCCTTTTTGCTGTTCCTTTATATCTCTTGCTCTCTGAAATAAACATGCATACAGTGGGTCCTTGTTATCCGCTGGGGTTTGGTTCCAGGACCCCCTGTGGATATCAAAATCCATGGATGCTCAAGTCCCATTAAACACAATGGCATAGTGAAGTGATGTCTCTTTTTTAAAATGGTAAAAACATAGTTTTGGAGTGTATATATTTTTTGAAATCCAGGGATAGTGAGGGCTGATTGTATATATTTTCCACTATTAGGTAACTTATTCCACTCAGGTGGCATATTTGAAAAATTGCTTCTTTGTTTTTTCTGACTGGCTTTCCTCATTCCCCTGTTATGTACCTTAATTTTAGTAGCCTATAAGGCTGTGGGCAGGGTCTGTCTTGTTTTTTAATTGTCATTTAGCTAGATAATAATTATATATCCTGTGCACTGAGGCTGATCATTATTTTAGATGTTAGTTGCTTTGAGAACTATTGAAGAAAACAACCACATTATTTAAACTGGGACTAGGAGAAATCCAATCAGACAAATGAACACTGCTGCTTGAATACCTGAATGTCTGCCTATACAGCAGGGAAGAACAATTGTGGCCCTCCAGGTGTTTTTAGTTTATAGCTCTCATGTGCTCTTACCATTGGCTGTGCTGTCTGGAAGTGATGAGAGTTGTACAGTGATAGACTTAGTATTCCGAAGAAAAATGTGATGGCACAGATTAGAAAGATAACATTGATTTCCTTATTAAATTTTTTAAACGTGTCGTGAAGTCTCAAAATGCTCCTGTAAAAACCATTTTTCCTCTTCTCAGAGCTGTTCTATTTGTTTGCAGTCATTATATATATATTATTTTCTAAGTAGAAACCTTATGGCCTAATTGAATAGAGAAAGTTAATTCCACCAGGGACACTCTTGCACTATGGGCCAGATGTATGCCATTTCTGGCTAAGAATGATAATCACTTCTATTTCTTTAGAGGAGAAACAATATTAAAGTTGAAGTAACTGGTTATTATAGTTTTAACAATAAAATATCCTCGCTATGCTACTTGAAACATTTGAAACCATCAAAAACTTAATAGTACCATACAGAGTGCTTGGGAAAAATAAAACTAACCCTCTCAGTGTTTATATAATTTGATTTTAACAGGGGGGAAATCAGTTTTAACTTTTGGGAAAAGATGTTCTTCTTTGTAGTTTCTCTGCAGTGGGATGAAGATACTCAGAAACTTCCACATCCTGCATTTTGGTAGGGTCCTATCCTCTCCATAGAGCCAGTGTGGTGCAGTGGTTTGAGTGTTGGACTACAACTATGTAGAACACAGTTTGAATCCCTACTCAGCCATGAAAACCCACTGGGTGACCTTGGGCAAGGCACATGCTCTATGCCTGAGGGTAAGGCAATGGCAAACTTACTCTGAGCAACTCTTGCCAAGAAAACCCCATGATAGGTTCACCTTAGGCTAGCAATGACTTGAAGGCACACAACAGCAGCAGCAGCAGCAACAACAACTGCCCTGTATGTTGTGGCTTCCTGTCTTAACTCAGTTTCTTTCCATCTCCTGCAGCAGTAGCTTTGGTAGGAAGCTTCACTGGGTGTGTGTTTTTGTCAAATTGTTTATTCTATTTCACTTTGTGCCATTATTTCTTCGTTATTATTTTCCTTTTTTTGTTAATTTTGTTTGCAGAATCTTCCACTGCCCTTTTTGGTCCTGTGACCCCACAAGGTTGCGATTTCAAGACCAGCAAAAGGGCCCAAGCTCGACTCAGGCTTGCATCCTTCCAAGGTCGCTAAAATGAGTACCCAGACTGTTGGGGGCAAATTAGCTTATTTGCTAATTAGCTTACTTGCTGTTCACCGCTATGATCTTTGGAATAGCGGTATATAAATAAAACAAATTATTATTATTATTAATCTATTAAAAATTCACTTTGTGTGAAGGAGAAATTCTTGAGACAGACAGGCGTTTCTTGCAGACTCCTATGTTTGAGCGAAGGTCATACAATGAATTCCTGTTCACTTTTACTCCTCAGGAAAGGCCACAATAGAGTAGCCCCATTGACATGTACTGCATCTTCCATTCCAATTTCATCTTCAGTATCGGCTTTGACTTCCCTCATGATAAACATAGTGAACCTCACACACTTTTGCAACAGGCACACTGCGGTCCAAGATTCCAGTGACTTGGTGAAAACAGTGCAGAAGCAATTGTAGAAGCCACATGTAGTTTTGATATGACCCATGAGCACGGTTCATCACTTCTTTGACCAGTTTCAAAACTGAGTTGAAGACTTTATTATTCAGGGAAGCATTCCCAGGCATTGTGTGACTATCTGACTGTTATTTGATTTTTGCTCTGATATGTGATATTCAATGTTTTTAATTTGTTGCCTGCTTATTTTATCTAGTGCTATCTTGTATTATTATCTATTGTTTTATATATATATATTATTATCCTGTAGAATGTATGCCTTTGGTAGGTTTCATTTTTATCAATTTTTAATTGTATGTACAGCGCTGTGTAAATCTACAGCGCTATACAAATAAAGTATAATAATAATAATATGGATCCCAAGATGAAAATTAAAACAGAAACAAGACAAATACAAAGCCTATTCTCCTATCAACAGCCTCAACAGACCAGTGATAAAGGCTGGCATTGGGGTGGAGTGGGGGTGTGGTGTCCATATGACGCATACCCCAACTCCACCCGCATGCCAGTGTGATGCTGCACACTCCATTGCATGGCAGGTAGCATCACAACACTCCTCTGGCACTGCATCCAGATGAGACAGCCCCAAAGGAACACCAGAAACCTGAAGCTGTGAGGGACTGAATAGGCTGGCCCGGCTCCATCGGGGCTAGCCTGAAGAAAGAGGCTCTTCCCTCCTTAACTGTCGTCCTTTGGCCTGTGAGGGAGTGAATAGGCCGGCCCGGATCCATTGGGGCTAGCCTGAAGAAACAGGTTCCTCCCTCCATAACTGTCATCCGTCAGCCTGTGAGGGAGTGAATAGGCCGGCCTGGCTTGATCGAGGCTAGCCTGAAGAAAGAGGCTCCTCCCTCCATAACTGTCGCCTGTCGGCCTGTGAGGGAGTGAGTACACCGGCCAGGCTCCACCAGGGCTAGTCTGAGGAACGCAGCTCCTCCCTCCATAACTGTTGCCCGTCGGCCTGTGAGGGAGTGAATAGGCCAGCCCGGCTCCACCGGGGCAAGCCTGAAGGGGGCAGCTCCTCCCCTCCTTTACTGTCGCCCATTGGCCGGTGAGGGAGTGAATAGGCCGGCCCAGCTCCACCGGGGCAAGCCTGAAGAACACTTGCTCCCCCCTCCTTTACTATCACCCATCGGCCTGTGAGGGAGAGACTAGGCTGGCCCGGCTCCACCGGGGTAAGCCTGGAGAATGCTTGCTCCCCCCTCCATAACTCTCACCCGTCGGCCTGTGAGGAAGTGAATAGGCCGGCCCGGCTCCACTGGGGCAAGCCTGAAGAACGCTTGCTCCCCCCTCCTTTACTGTCACCCGTCGGCCTGTGAGGGAGTGATTAGGCCAGCCTGGCTCCACCGGGGCCAGCCTGAAGAATGCTTGCTCCCCCCTCCTTTACTGTCACCCGTCGGCCTGTGAGTGAATGAATAGGCTGTCCCGGCTCCACCTGGGCAAGCCTGAAGAACACTTGCTCCCCCCTCCTTTACAGTCACCTGTCGGCCTGTGAGGGAGTGAATAGGCCAGCCCGGCTCCACCGGGGCAAGCCTGGAGAACGCTTGCTCCCCCCTCCATAACTGTCACCCGTTGGCCTGTGAGGAAGTGAATAG
>NC_056526.1:136784284-136829222 GCF_019175285.1 Sceloporus undulatus | reverse complement strand
GCCGGCCCGGCTCCACCGGTGCAAGCCTGAAGAACGCTTGCTCCCCCTCTCCTTTACTGTCACCCATTGGCCTGTGAGGGAGTGACTAGGCTGGCCCGGCTCCAGCGGGGCAAGCCTGAAGGACGTGGCTCCTCCCCTCCTTTACTGTCGCCCATTGGCCGGTGAGGGAATGAGTAGGCCGGCCCGGCTCCACCGGGGCAAGCCTGGAGAACGCTTGCTCCCCCCTCCATAACTGTCACCCGTTGGCCTGTGAGGAAGTGAATAGGCCGGCCCGGCTCCACCGGTGCAAGCCTGAAGAACGCTTGCTCCCCCCCTCCTTTACTGTCACCCATTGGCCTGTGAGGGAGTGAATAGGCCAGCCCGGCTCCATCAGGGCAAGCCTGAAGAACACTTGCTCCCCCTCCTTTACAGTCACCCGTCAGCCTGTGAGGGAGTGAATAGGCTGTCCCGGCTCCACCTGGGCAAGCCTGAAGAACACTTGCTCCCCCTCCTTTACAGTCACCCGTCAGCCTGTGAGGGAGTGAATAGGCCAGCCCGGCTCCACTGGGGCCAGCCTGGAGAACGCTTGCTGCCCCCTCCTTTACTGTCACCCGTCGGCCTGTGAGGGAGTGACTAGGTGGGCCCGGCTCCAGTGGGGCACACCTGAAGGACGCGGCTCTTTCCCTCCTTTATTGTCGCCCGTTGGCCGGTGAGGGAATGAGTAGGCCAGCCCAGCTCCACCGGGGCCGGCCTAAAGTATGCTTGCTCCCCCTTTCATAACTGTCACCTGTTGGCTTGTGAGGGAGTGAACAGGCCGGGCCGGCTCCACTGGGGCAAGCTTGAAGAACGCTTGCTCCCCCCCTTTTACAGTCACCCATCGGCCTGTGAGGGAGTGAATAGGTCGGCCCGGCTCCACCGGGGCAAGCCTGAAGAACGCTTGCTCCCCCCTCCTTTACTAACACCCATCGGCCTGAGAGGGAGTGACTAGGCCGGCCCGGCTCCACCGGGGCAAGCCTGGAGAACGCTTGCTGCCCCTTCCTTTACTGTCACCCGTTGGCCTGTGAGGGAGAGAATAGGCTGACCCAGCTTTATCGGGGCTAGCCTGAAGAAAGAAGCTCCTCCCCCCTTTACTGTCACCCTTCGGCCTGCGAGGGAGTGAATAGGCCCGCCCAGCTCTATCAGGGCTAGCCTTAAGAAGAAGAGCCCTCCCTCCGGTCCATCTGCCTTGGTCCAGGTGTCAGATGTTGAGAAGAATGCTGGACCAGATCCCCTCCTCCCTTCACCATTCCCTTCTCCCTTTGTGTCGTATCTTTTTAGATTGTAAGCCTGAGGGTAGGGAACCGTCTATTATCTCCTCTGTTGTAAGCCACCTGGATTCCCAGTGACTGGGCAGTATATAAATAAATCCTATTATTATTATTATTATTATTATTATTATTAGTAGTAGTAGTAGTATTATATGGTGCCCGTTCTGTGGAGCAAAAAGGAGCTGCTTTTTGAGGCTCCTTTTTTGCCACGGAAAGGCCAGATAGGGGCCATGGCATGTAGTTGCTGTAGTCCTGATCTGGCGCTGTAAGGGACGGCTGCAGGCCGCCCCTTAGGGGTGGTCTGTTCAGCCCTTAAGTCTCAGCCTGCTCAGACACATCCTAAACTAATGAATAAGGCTGCAGTCCCATCAGGAGTGTCTCAGATTGAGCCTCAGATATGTACTATGGGTACACTAGATATATTGACATTAAAAACATCTGTTCAGTATCACACCTCTCCTCTAGCATTGGTAAATCCATAGAGCCCAATCCTGGAATACATAAACACAGAATTTGACCAAGATTCATTAGAAGAAATAAGCTCTAGAGGTTTCCAAGATCTCGACACAAGTGCAAAGTGACCCATATCTATGAGTTCACAGGTGAGTACTCAAAGAATTACAATTACAGGTAAGCATCCTGTTCATATCCTCTTTAATTGAATTGTTAGATAGTTAGTCATACTGGGTTAATCAGAAGATACAAGTTGAAAGCAAAGGCCCTTACAGAAAGATTTTATTTTCTATGTGTTATTTTCCCCCTCAAAAACAGAAATCTTTATTTCAGTTATAATATTAATGTAATTGCACTACTCTATGTTGTTAATAATTTTAAATGTGCATGTTATTGTCTAAATAACTAAAGAATTTGCACTAATTAAACAAGTGTGTGAGTAACTGATTTATGAAGCACAAAATAAATGATTTTAATTATTTTCACATATTTAGCAGTTGCAAAAAAGCTTAAATAATGGAAAACGATTTGATTATTGGCGCTATATCTTAAATAGTAGAATGTTTAATTTCCATAATGGACCACAGGAGACATGTTACTCCCTAGAGATATCTTTTTGTTGATTTCAGATTTGAGCAAAGCAGTGATGCTTAGGTGGCAAAATGTTCAGGAGAATCAAGTCGAACATCTCATCAATGTAATTTTGAAGCTCAGGTCTGTAGAGCCTAAATATCTTAAAAGCACCAGATCTTAGAACCTAAGCAGAGTCAGCCCTGGTTGGTACTTGGATGAAAGAATGCCAATTAGTAGCTGGTGCTAATTTCAAAGGAAGAAACTGGAACTCCACCTCTGAATATTCCTCGCCTAAGAAAAACTTATAAAATTGAAGGAGTTGCCATACGTTGACAGGTGACTTGAACACACATACACAATCTCCAAATGTCCACAGTACAAATAAGTGTACAATAAATTTTGGACCATAAGTGGAACCCATTCTGCCTAGCAGTTCCCAGTGCTGTGACAGATGGGGAAAGGACTGGGATATCAAGCCCATCACATCAACCTCGAGTTAAACCCTGTATCTGTGTGGAAATATTATCTTTGGCCAAAGAGTTTCCCCCCCTCCCAAACAGATCAACCTGAGTCTGTCTCAGGAGCAAACAAGGACAACCTTATTAGCAAGAATCAAGAATTTATAGACTCACATAATGACAGTACAAAAGGTTACATACTCACATGTATGCAAGAAGAGTTCCCATTATTTCAACAGCCAAAAGTATCAGTTCAGAGTTAGGTTTAACAATCAACAATAAGGGATTCATTTCATCCGCACTGGCGTTAGACCATGTTGAATAAATGCAACAGCAATTCCTAGTAGTCTCACAGCTGCTGCAACTGTATCTCTAACATACCAGACTAGCCAAGGTTGTTTCTAGCTCTTGTGCTTTCCCCAAAAATTTGGAAGAGGAATTTGTGATGTTATGGATTATTAAAGGGGAAATGTTTTTCATTTATTAGAGGTAATATGGCAACCACATGGCAGGAAGGTGGTGAGAGAATGGGATATTGGGCGCAAGTGGTGTCTGAGAGGGTGTGAATAAGGCTGGTGTGTGCCAGTTGGGGAGGAATGAAGAGAGTAGGGTTTAAGAATTTGAGTGTTTAGAATTAGCTAGGGGATGAGAGTGCCAGAGAGAGAGAGAGAGAGAGAGGTTTTAAATGTTGTTGTGGTAATTCAAGTCATTTCTCACTTATGGCAACCTTAAGGCAACCCTATTATAGGGCAGGTTGGCCAGATTCTTATGAGGGAATTTGCCATTGCCTCACTTTAAGGCTGAGAGAGTGTGACTTGCCCACGATCACCCAGTGGGTTTACATGGCTTACCCGGAATTCAAACTGTAGTCTGCTGAGTCATTGTCCACCACTCAAACCAGTACACTATGCCAGCTTTAATTATTAAAATGTATTAGATAATAAGTTATGTTCAAATTCTTAATAAAGTATTAACAGGCTTGATCTGTTCTAGGATCCATTTCTTTGTCTTTTTGGCTGTCCATGGTAACCTCAGCATTTCTCAAACCAACCAAAGTCCCTATAACCAAAAAAACCCAAGATAATAACCAAACAAAACCACCGAAGGGTTCTGGCAAAAAATGTAAGGAAATAACAGCACCCTGGAGCAAAAAAATTAAAAAATAAATAAATAAAATAAAATAAAATAAAAAACCCTCTCAAAATTTCTCTCCACACAACATCTCAAATGACTTGATTTTCTGCCTATCCACTTTCTTGACTGTCCAGCTCTCACATCCATACATAGTGATGGGGAATACAATGGTCTGGACAAGTCTAACTGTCATGCCTCCAGAGCATCTTTGATGCTCTTGAGACATATATTTAGTTAAGATTATATTAACTTTTTTATGTACTGTATTAGTTTAGGAGGGAAAATAGAGTTCTACAGCTTTAAGAAAGACAAGGATTGTGGGAAATCCCAGGGTCTTATGCTGTCTCCCTCTAGTTAGTTTCAGTGTGTAGTAAGATTTCAGCCAAGTCAGACCTGGAGAGAGTATTTTCCTTTGACAAAAAGATAAGTCCACAAAAGAAGAAAGATAGTCCTCAGAAAAAGAAAGATAGAATCCAAGAAGAGAGCAAGGTATTTAGGAAGGACTATTGAGAGAGATCAGTTTCATGTTATTTGTGTTTGTAACCAGTAAAACCTTTGAAAACTTAAGAAATTTGTGGACAAGTCTTTTGTTCTGGCTGTGATCCCGAGAGCCAGAGGCCTTACTACACCCAAAGTCCATAGCATCGCTCTTGGGACAAAACACTAACTGTATTGCTCTCTTGTATACTTTATACTTTAGGATCTTGTCCAGTTCTTTCATAGCTGACCTTCCCCTGCTTAGTCTTCTTCTGATTTCTTGACTGCAGTCTCTGTTCTGATCAATATTTGATCCAAGGTATTGGGAATTCTTTCACTATTTCTATTTCTACCAAGTATAGATGTCTACCTAATATATTTTTAAAGCATATGTTGTAAGGATATATTCTTGGACAGAGCAAATTAAAACTGACACAATGTATTGGCTTCACTTTGCTGCTCCAGTGGCATGTGGAACAGACCATGAAAATACAAGTGATAGCATGAAGTCAGTTTCATTTTGCCACCTATTGTATAGATGAAAAATGGCAAACACTTTGCTTTTCATGGTTTATCCACTGTATTTACAGCTCTCAGACAAGCCCACCACCACCACACATCTTAGGAACCTTAGAATTTGTAATAGATTTCTGTTTCAAATTAAAAATAGGATAATACTTTTGAACATATATGATTTACAAATATATGGTGTGTAATTAATATGGCAACAAATTTATTAAGAGTCAGGATTCCTATTGAAAGGTGGTCACGATTATTTAAATTTTGGTTCTAGTCTTTGAAGTAATCTAGATTCACCTTGTATCTTCAAATAACAACACAAGTATCCATATTTTCATAGCAGCTTGTGAGGAAGGCTACAGTGCTGAAGTATAATAGGCATGTAGAGGAGCTGTGATTAATTTGGGGGCAATGAGATATGTAGGAAAGTTGAATATTTTGTAGATCTGCAGTAAGTTGCCTGTCCTTCCATCTTCTCAGTTTTTAGCCTAATGGCCATGTCTATCCTTTTTTTCTTATCTGCATAAACTGGTGAAGACATATACCTTTTGTGTTTTCCAAGACTATTTCCCCTTTTGCAGAGGGGGCACAAATAAAGTACCATTTATCTCATGTTCCCTTTCCTCTTGGATCTGAAGCACCACAGAAGAGTAATCTGTTCTCTCTTGTGAGCTGTAATGGATCAAAGATACATCTCAAACTAAGAGAGTCAGATAAAGCCCATTGCCAGTTTCATCCCTAGGAAATAAAAATCTTGTGTATCAGTGCTAGCAGGGGCATTATTCCTCTCAGCAAAGCTGCATTTTCTCAAATGCACCAGAAGAGGAGGAGGGGGCCTGGGAAGAGAATGTCTTCTATACACTGATAGCATAGATGGGGTGCATACATGTGCAAAAGGATTATATTTATTTAATTAAAATGTTTATATTTCACCCTATATCTGAAGAGCTCAGGGCAGCTATTTCTTTCTAGATTGGAAATGGGAACCATTTGGGAGTGGAAAGACAGACTAACTTCTGCAGCACTCTGGAAAATGTCAGGGATATGCCCATACCCTGATGTCACAGAGTCTCTGGCTAAAGTGCCAGACTGAGTTTTTGTACATGAAGCTTCAGGCAGGTCCCAGGTTTCCTTTGTTCTGGTGTAGAGAAGTGGGGAGAAGAGAAGCACTTGTAGAAGCCATCTGAGTACCAAATGGGAACTGGAAGGGTTGGTTGAAAGTGGAGCTGTGTTGGTGGGTGGGATCCTTGCTGTTGCTGATCAGGGGAAGCTGAAACCCCTTTTCCTTTCTCCACAAGCTTGTGTGGAGCTTAAAGTGAGAAAAATAAATCTTATCTGAAATACATTCAAGAGTGAAGGGATGAACATCCTTTGGAAGGATTGCTCCTCCCACTTTCTCCAATAAGCAGGACAAGGTAGACCTTTTTCTATGGCTGCATCTGCACTGCAGAAATAATCCAGTTTGACACTACTAACTGCTGTGCCTCAGTGCTATGGAATGCCAGGGATTGTAGTTTTGTGAACCTTCTCTATCAGAGCGCTTTGGTGCCACAACAAGCTACAGTTTCCAGAATTCCACAGCACTGAGCCATAACAGTTAAAGCAGTGTCAAACTGGATTATTCCTGCAGTGTCTCCAGCAGGGGAAGCAACTCCACATAAAAGGTCAGTTGTTATTATAGGTGAAGACACACTCCATGAAAGACACCTTCTCTTGGGCCTGTTACAGACTGCCAAAATAAAGCTGCTTCGGGTCTCTTTGGAGGTATGCTATTTAAATGATGCATGGGTCCTAAGAATCCAGAAGCTGCACCAAAGCTGCACTCCAGTGCTTAGGAATGGAGTGTGGCTTTGGCGCGACCTCCAGACTCTTAGGACCCATGCATCATTTAAAAAGCATACCTCCAAAGAGACCCGAAGCAGCTTTATTTTGGCAGTCTGTAACAGGCCTTGATCTCTCTTTTTAGTTTTGACCGAAAGAGAAAAGGTTGATAGAGGAGAAAACAGACACAGTCCTAACGTCCTAATCCCATGGGAACCATCTACATATATGTATGCTTTCACCCAACGCCAGCATCTTTCTAGGTGGGCAGGATGTTCATCCCTTCACTACTAGAAATGAATGCATTTCAGGTAAGACAAATGTTTCTTTCCTAGCAGCAAAGGGAAAAAACGTCCTTTGGATGTTTCGTCTTTTCATTACAGCAGCTGCTTAACAACATTTATAATACCGGTACTCTTTTCATCAAAGGGCAGAACATCAGACATATATAAGCAATAAAATACAACACTATAAAAAGTTGAAATACTAAATACTATACTAGTACACTAACAACAAAATCCTCATCAGTTACTACCCAGGCATTAAACTGGATGACATCCAGACTGGCACCTGCTGCAAAAGCTACCTGCATCAGTTTTTTCATTCCTGGCCTGAATGTAATAACCTCATATTTGATGATTTCTTTTAGCATCTCTTTGGCCCACATGTGTTTTTAGATTGTAAGCCTGTGGGCAGGGAAATGTCTAATTAACAATTTGTAAGCTGTTCTGATAGCCTTCTGGCTGAAGAGCGGGGTATAAATAATTATTATTAGTGCTTGTGAGGAAGATTCATGCAATTTCTTGAGAACTCCCTCCTGGCTATCCTGGGGAGACTACTGCAGCCGGCTGCACTAGTTTTCCATCACTGCCTCCTCCCCAGCACATTTGGGCTGTGTGTGGACAGCACAGGGAGGCAGCAGTAGAGGAATTTCCTCTAACCCGGCTGCTCTCGCACTTCCTCCATGGCCGTGGACCTCTATAAATCTGTCTCCTGTGGCAATGGCCTGGGGCAGACCGCTGAGAAACAGCAGCCTGCCGGTGCCTGTTTTTGCTCTGCAGGGATGGCGCAGCCCCCAAATGGCGCACTGTCACTGCTCAGCAAAAAGAACCCAGTATTTCTGGGTTCTTTCTGCGGTGCTGCAGTGATGTCGCAAGTGCTCCGCTGGCGCACTTGTGATGTACGCACCGCACAGATGCCGCATGGCACTAACATCACAATGGTGGTGCCCATGTACATGAGATGCCATCATTGTAACGGCGCCAGTACGTATTAGGGTTAGGGACTGTGCGGTTGCCATGCAGTCCCTAACCCTAGTATTGGCCCTGGTATGCCGCTTATTGGCGGTATGTACCGGGCCAATGAAAGGACAGGAGGGGAGAATTTCTAGGCAGGACAGCAATCTTTTCCTCACACTGGACAGATCTGGGCATGTCCATGGCCAGCCATTTGAAAATCCCATAAATCCCAAGGGAAGGGGGTTGAAGGGGTGAAAGCATTGGAAAGAGGCCAAGGAAAGGTAAGACAAGGCTTTTCTCTTCTTTTTTAAAGGCACTGATGGGAACCAAAGACGAGAGGAGAGAAAAGCGGTTAAGGTTAGGAGCAGGAAGATTTTGGAATGAAGAGTGGGAAAAAAACTGTCATTCAGTGTTTGCATCATACACTTGAGAATTTCCTTTGGAGTTTTCTTCTGCAGGAACATGAACCTGATGACCGCCTGGAGCTCAGCATGTGAAAATTCCACACTTTTTATTGACACGGTTCTATCAATGCACTAAAAAAGTATATGGCACAGCAATGATCCTGTAAAGTGACAATTTAAATATAAAAGAATACTCTTCCAAGCCACAGTGACAATATTAAGCTCACATTCTGAGATGTGGGTAAATCCAAGGACTTTTCAACACCCTCTTGTGGAAATGTTCTTCTTAAATTATCCTTCCTTCTAGGAATCCAGAAATGTATATACCATTCCAGTGAATGTATCTGTTTCTGCACTGTAGCTCACTGTTACAGGTAGGCCACATGCTCCAGGAGAAGGAAATTAGGTGTAGCTATATACCGTGAATGTTCATTCTTGGATTGAAGGAGCAGCAGTCCATGAAAAACACTGGTTTTCCCCACATGCCAGTTGACCAGGCAGGAATCCTAAGTTCTTTTCCATTACAGTTGTTGACTCATCTCCCATCTCAGTCAGTTTAATTCCAAAACCTTGTCTACAAACTTATATACTGTATCTACATCAACTATAGACCTATTTCCTTGATCCAAACCAATTCATTAATTGATTTTATTTAATTTTGCTCTTATTCTTGTTATAGCAGCCATCCAACAGGTAGGGGTGAACAGCTGCTCCTCCTATCCAAGAATAAACATTCACAGTAAGTATCAACAGCTCATTCTCTGGATAAACAGGAGGAGCAATCCATGAAAAACACTGGAGATTACCCATATCCCATCACTCCAGGATGTGTAATGGTGCCATTCTTGTCTCACTAATTGAAGCACCTTATAGCCAAAAGGGGCCTGTGCTGAACTGCATTTATTGATCTTATAATGCCTGATGACAATTGAAGGCTCTTCCCATCCAGCCACATCACACATTTCATCCAAAGACACTAACACTGCAAAGCAGTGCTCTTTGCCATTGAATGAGTGGAATGCGGCCACACATGCTTAGGCTTTCATTCCTTGGCATAGTCTTAACATAAACATATACCAGCCTTAATCTACCTAGAAATAATTTATTTTGATGCCCTACATCCTATGGTTACAGCATGCAAGGATACAAATGATAATTTTATATGCCTAAATTCTTTTGTTTGTCTAATGTATCTCTTCACTGCCTTCTTAACATCTAAAGTATGTCATTTTTTTTCCTCCATAAGATGTTCTGGTTTTGGGCAGAAATTAGGTAAGTGCTGAAAATGTCCCTTATTGATAATGCACTTTGGGAGAAAGGTAAGATCTAACATAAATGTAAGCTGGTCTTGGTCAAAACTGCATAATTTTTATTTATAGATAATGCTGACAGTTCTGATACTTATCTTGTAACTGTATTTGCAACAAGAAATGTGACCTTAAATGATAGCAGCCTCAAAGATGAATCCTTTATCTGCTCAAATGGTGCCTTAGTTAACACATTCAACATCAAATTGATACCCCAAGATGGAAACCTATATACAGTTGGGAGCACCATAAGAGCAGCACCTTTCATGAACCTTCTAATATGCAGGTGTGTTGACAGTGCACCACCTTCTCCACCGTCTGTTGCTAAAGCAGCCACCTGTCTTTTAAAGGTATGTGGTCTTAAACCTCTGCTTATACTGTCCTGCAAAAAAGCAAGCACATCACTTACTTGTACACATTGTACGCCAACACTATTCAACAAACACCATGAACTGAAAGACTTCCATGTCATGTCATAAATTCTAGTCACTGAATCTTTCCTGAATGCTAATAATGTGTCCAACACCTGCTCTGAATGACCTCCCTGACTTAAAAAATTCCTCTCATTGTCCACAAGGCTAGTTTTAGCCAGCCCAGATCACAATAAAAAATCAGACTTTGATGCAACAATCTTACCTTCTCAGTAACTGCCAAGGATTTTTGAAAGACCTCTGAAGAAGAGTCCAAAACCAAGGACAAAGTGGCCAATATGATGCTATTAATACCACCATAGCCTTTTCTATTTGAACCTTGGATATCACTTTCTGAATGATTACTAATGGCAGAAATGCATACAGTATTCCTGGGAGGCCATGTTTTATTGAAAAATATCTATTTAACGTTGCACCCTAAAAGCTCACATGGCTTGGAGGCTATGCTAAAATCCTTCTCCCTGATATACTATTTTTCTATCTAACTATTTTCTCTATTGGAGAAGATTCAATTATGTTCTTCAGCCTGAAGTGTCTAGTCCAGGAAAAGGTTTACTTCACCAGCTTTTCAATGAAATAAGATGAGAATATGTGTTTTGTGTTTACTTGGATGTAAATATATGAATACTGTACAAACAAATAAATGAATTTCCATGCTCTATTTGAGATAAACTGTGCAATGTAATGTAATATCTATAGATATCACTATGAATTAAAAGAATAAATAGTAGAACGAGGTTAAGAAGAGGTATAGTTCAGTATGATCATAAAATGTACCAAATGAGCATGGAAATAAATTGATTATCTAAACCAAAAGAAAAACTCAGTCATACAAAAGTAAAACATTTATTCTGTGTTGTTAGAAATAAAACATAACTCCAAATTTTAGTGCTAGACTAATTGTGACTCCACATACTTTCAAACTTGCCTTATTAGCCAGGAAATACAGATCTGCTTTTTCAGCAAAAAGCGCCTTGTGTTACAATTGATTTACTAAGTTTGCTGACATTGTCTATTGCACACTAGAAATATTTTACATCATCATCTCATAGGAATTGCCCCCACAAATAAGGAATGGAGGGGCAATAAAACTATGTTTTCCCCTCCAGATAATCTAGGCAGAAGACATCTATCTTGTCTTCAAAACAGCAGCAGCAAAACATTTTAAATTCTGATTTCAGCCACTCCTACGATGGTCCTAATTACAGATGAAAAAAGTGAGTAACATTCTGAGTACATAGTACTACAGTAAAATAAATCTTCATACTGCAAGCTGCTATAATTTACAATAGAAAATTTACAGAAACTCTCATGGGCCATTCTTTTACTGAACCACAGAAATAAAATCAAGTCTTGAAAATGATTCATCATTTGCTTTGATTTACAGAAAAAATGTTAAATAGATTGTGACAAAAATATTGTTAATTCTAAAGATCATTATGTACACACATGTATATATACAGACACAAAATGTGAAATACTCAAAATACTTTGATCCTGAATGTGTATTGTATGGAAATGTTCCACTGATTTCAGTGAGTCATTTCCATAAATCTTGAACAGAAAACAAAGTCAAAAGGTCTTCTCAGTTTGGTTTCTTTTTAACTGCTTAGATTTAAACAAACAGCAACTAATGTGACACGAGCTTATTCATACATGATAATCTCTCAAACAGTAAATCACTTCTGAGTCAGCCTTTCTATTCATTGCTATTTGTCTTAAATATAACATAGCCTTTTCAGTTGTTTGTTGAAGGAACAAAATGATATGTCAAAGGAAATCTATAAACAGCCTTTCAGTGAAGAGCATCATGTTTTCCCATGTCTTACAGGTAATCAGTAAGACTTTAAGGCTGTCCTGATAAATGGTTATTTTTCATTTATGCCTTGTTATTTTACACAAAAAAATCCATACACCTACATTGTGCTCAGAATGTCATAAAGGTGTTATTCATCATTGTCTGGAAAGAAGAAAAATTTAAAAATAGTTAATATATTGAAGTAAACAGTTTACTAAGCATAACTACTTTAACTACAACTTTTAATAATTTATTGTGTATAAATCGTATTGATCACTGTTAAGAGAGCTGTAGTTATGCTATACAGTGGATCCTTGGTATCTAATGGGATTTGGATCCTGGAGCCCCAGGGATACAAAAAATTCATGGCTGCTGAAGTCTCACTATATAGAATGTCATAGAATAATAGTGTCCCTAATTTTAAAAAGCAAACTCAAAGGTGTTCTTTTTAAATTAATCTTTAGAATATTTTCAAGCTGTGGATTGTTTAATATGTGAAAGCAGAATCCATGGATATGGAGTGCCAGCTGTACAAGTTCACATCTTTCTCTCCTTTGCTCCTGCAAAGTTAGTCATGTTACTGTGAAACTAATGATTATGATTTATTTAAATTGGGAGTTCAAAATCAGTATGTATAAACCCAAGCTACAGTAAGTATAAACCTGCAAATTAATGTTGATCAAAAGATGAGGTCAACAGTTAGGAAGTACAGTGGTTCTTTGCTGTCAGTGGGAGATCTGCTCTGGACCCTCTGCAGATAGCAAAACATGTGGGACCTCAAGTTCCATTGTTTTCATGAGTGCACACACATGTGTGCGCGAACACATGCAGCACACCCATTTAAAAAGCTGGAGCTTATCTGTGGATGGCAAGCCTGCAGTCGGTATGGGCATGCTGTACAAACAAAGAAACAAACAAGCTTCATTTATATACTGCTTCATACTGCCTAAGCAGTGTCTAAGCGGTTTACAACTGTTAAGCTAATGTACTGCTTCAGTCCACTTGTCCAGATTACCTTCAGACCCAGACACTTAGGGTACTGGTATGGTACAATCTCTAAGAGACCATTCTCTCCACCTGTCTCAGTACCATTGAACACTCTCACTGCTATCCCCTTTTGGTCAGACATAAGCTTCCTCCACCCCAAGATATAAATCAGCCAATCTGAAAAATGACACAAAGAGACATCCAAGCACTGTCTTTGACTCTCCTTCAGGCAACAGTTTTGCTGCCACTGTATCACCAATGCCAAGGCTTTTTTCCCCACTGTATTCCATCAGAAGTCTACTATTTCACCAATGTAAATGCCTCCTTTCCATGATTAGCTTGAGAAATACCACTCTACCTGGGCCTATATCACTTCAGACTCCTGGGTCATGAATATTATCAAGAGATTATGCTATCAAATTCAAAGAGCATTTCCATACAGACATCAAAAAACCTACGGCTCCTTCCACCATGTAATTCCAAGAGGTGTATACTCTCTTGTCAAAAGGGGCCATCAAACATGTTCCAGTCATTCACTACCGTCCAAGTTTATTCTCTAAAACATACTTCATTGTCACTAAGAAGGAAGGAGGGGTGTGTGATCCATCTTAGAGCTTTGAGGTGTAAACTACATCAGCCCATGTTGCTTCTGAATGATGATTCAGCTTGATCCTTCCCTTGATACAGGAGGGTGAATGATTTGCCACTATGAACTTGAAAGATGCCTCCTTTCACATTTCAATTTGAGCATCTCATCGGAGATTCCTCTGCTTCACGGTGGGGAGATGGGTGTTCTAATTCTGGGTCCTACTCTTAGGTCTCAACAGAACACCTTCTGTTTTCACAAAAGCTATGGCAGTGGCAGCAGCTTTTATTTGGAAGCTAGGTGTCATCCTTTATCCTTATACTGTTGGCCATTTCTATCTGCAGCGATTCCATTCTGGACCCCCCTGCAGATGGCAAATTGCACAGGACCCCAAGTCTCATTCAGAATGGAGACATGACATGCATGCGGCTGTGCCAGCACCCTGGCCATGCCAATGTTATGGCTCTGTCCACACACTGCCACTCAGGAGAACACAGTGGGGACATCTGTGGATGTTCCAATCTTTGGATGGCAAGCTTGCAGATAGGAAGAATCAACAGGTTTGTTGTACCTCCTTCCAAAAACAATTCTTGGCAGACACAGAAATGGTCCTGGATCTTCTCCACCATCTTGGACTGATGTTGAACCAACACAAAATTCACTTAATGCTCACATAGCAGATATTCATCAGGGCAATCTTGGATCTGAGGTTTCAAGCAGCTTTTCTCCCTGACAATGCTTTGAGGTGCTCTGCCAGTATGTCCTCTGATGTCTCCACCACACACAACTCACAGCCAGGCAGGTAAATACCACCCTGGGGTTTATGGCATCAATCATGTCAGTCACACATCACACCTGTCTCTAAATGTGGCCTCTCCAGTTCATCATAAATAAATAAATAATATAAATAAAAAATTATTTATATCCCGCCCCTTTGAGGTCAATCGGGGCAGCTAACAGTAATAAAATACAATACATTATGCATCAAAATCTACTTCCCTCCCCCCCTTAAAAAGTTATTAAATCAATTATAATTAAAATCAACAAAACAACATCAACAGATACACATTATTACAAAATAAAACAAGACAAAACAGTAAACTGTGGTAGCATTCTACTTAAATTTCCAGGGAGGACCTTGGGCTCTCATGAGAAGAGGGTTCCTGAGGCCGGGATTATCTATCCAAGAAAGGCCTGCCGGAAGAGATCCGTCTTGACAGCCTTTTTATAGCTGTCTAAAGATGTCAATTGACGGATCTCGTCGGGCAGGTCGTTCCATAATCTGGGGGCAACAACAGAAAAAGCCTTCTGGGAGGTAGCCAAAAGCCTAGATCTTTGAGGCTGCAGCAAATTGCTCCCAGAGGACCGGAGTGTGTGGGGAGGATTATATTGGAGGAGGCGGTCCCTGAGATAGTTTGGACCCAAGCAATTTAGGGCTTTAAAGGTGATAACCAACACCTTGTACTGGGCCTGGAAACTAATAGGCAGCAAGTGGAGGGACTTTAATACTGGAGTAATATGGTCCCTCCTCAATGTTCCTGACACTACTCTCACTCCCATGTTCTGTACTAATTGCAGTTTCTGAATCAAGCACAAGGGTAGCCCCATGCAGAGTGCATTACAGAAATCTAGATGTGAGGTTACCAGCACGTGTACAACAGTCTTGAGATCCCTTTCTTCCAGAAAAGGGTGCAGTTGGCGTATCAGCCGAAACTGATAACAGGCGCTCCTGACTGTCGCATTTACCTGATTTGTCATCAGGAGCAACGAGTCAAGGAGCACCCCCAGACTGCGAACACAGTCACTAGAGGAGAGTGCGACCCCATCCAGGACTAGAGGTTGCAACCCAATTCTTGGTTTCGGGGCTGCTACCGTGAGCACCTCCATCTTGTCCGGATTCAGTTTCAATCTGTTTTTCCTCATCCAGCTCATTACTGCCCGGAGACATTCATTGAGAGAGGAGATGCCATCAGAATTCAAGGCTGACGAACGAGACACGAAGAAATAGATCTGGGTGTCATCAGCATACTGATAACACCCAGCTCCATAACCCCGAATAATCTCACCCAGCGACTTCATATAGATGTTAAATAACATCGGGGACAGTATAGCACCCTGTGGAACCCCACAGGTGAGCTCCCTTTTACTGGAGCAGCTGTCCCCTAACAGCATCCTCTGGGACCTGCCTGAGAAGAAGGACTGGAACCACTGCAATGCAGTGCCTCCGATACCTAACCCCCTCAGGCAGTCCAAGAGGATGCCATGATCTATCGTGTCGAAAGCCGCTGAGAGGTCTAGGACCACCAACAGGGTCACACTACCCCTGTCAATGCTCAGATGCAGATCGTCAATCAAGGCAACCATGGCAGTCTCAACCCCAAAGCCTGTCCTGAAGCCAGTTTGAAATGAATCTAGATAATCAGTTTCATCCAAGACAGCTTGGAGTTGAAGAGCAACTGCCCTCTCGATCACCTTGCTCAAAAATGGTAGTAAAGAGACTGGCCTGTAATTATTCAAATCCAGGTGGTCAAGGGAAGGTTTTTTCAGAAGTGGCCTAACAGCCGCTTCCTTCAGACAAGATGGAATATGTCCTTCCCTGAAGGATGCATTGATGATATCCATAAGGAACTTCCTCAATGCATCCCTCCCTTGGACTGCCAACCATGATGGGCAAGGGTCGAGAGGGCAAGTTGTTTTCCTCACCCTACCAAGGAGCTTGTCCACGACATCGGTACTCAGATTGCAGCTGATCGTTAGCTTCTATCCATTCCAAGATGCCCCAAAGAAATGGCTGACCATCTTGAGGATGGTACATGACCTCTCCATTGGTAGCTGTCACCTTGCTATGTACAGGGCAGCATACTCTTTTCTCCTCTTCTACCCCAGGCTTCGGTCATGATAGATGCATCAATATTGGGATGAGTGAGGGGGCACATCTTGATAAACTGTTCACACAGTTCCCTTCACATAAGTGTTCTGAAACAGTTGGCCATAGGGAACATGTTCCATTTATTCAAGACACTGCTACAGGACAAGGTAGTAAGGATATAACTGGCTACATCATTGTCATGTACTCTCTGAACAAGCAGGGAGATACCTATTCCACCACTTTCCCTGGGTGTACACTGCGGTTCTGGGACTGCTTCACTGAAAAAGAGGCATTATGGTACTGATTGTTTGTTTCCCTGGAGAAAACAATACTCTAGCAGACACTTTGGGTAAGATGTCCAAGCACAGGTGGTGGCTCCATCACAAATACAGGATTCAGTTTTTCATCAGTGGGGTAAACCAGAGCTAATCTCTTCATGTGCAAGGAGAACATTCAATGCAAGCAGTACATTCTGAAGATGCACTGTGGGAGTGCAGGACACCCCAACTGTGTGATTCACAGAGAAGAACCAGAGAGATCTCTTCATGTTCAAGGAGAATACCCAATCCAAGCAGTACTGTTCCCAGACTTATCAAGGGTAGTTGCACAGAGATACCTTCCTGTATCACTGGAGAGGTCCTAAACAATATGTCTTTTTACCCTTCCCATTCCTCACATGGGCAATCTTCAAATTCCACCACGATAAGGCCATCTGCATTCTGATCACACTCTGGTGGCCCCAAGAGCTGCGGTTCACTCTGCTTCCCCATCCATCTTGGGAGGTTTACATTCAACTTTCACTCAGACCAAATCTCCTCACACTATACTGAGGCCAAGTCAGGCACCCAGACTTTGACACCCTGATGTTCACAGAGTGAAGGATCAAACCTTAGCTTCTTTGCTTGCTGGTGTACAGGAAATCATCGCCACCACCCATTATCCTTCAAACAGGTGTACATACTCCTACAAGTAGAGGAAGTTTTTGGATGAAGTTTCCTGCTGGTCCCTATAGATGGTTGTATTTGCATTTATGGAACTGATGGTTTTGGCAAGATTATACAGGGTTGGTGGAGGTGGGCGGAGCTACCACCAAAACTTTCTAGAAGGTTCTGAATGGTGCTTTGCACAGGTGCAGGATAATACATTGTATGAGTGCACAGTTGACCACTTATAGTTACAGGTATACAACTTGTCCTTACATCTGACATTTGTTGTTTTTATATGACTTCAAAGTCTTGGGGGCCAATGTAGCCACCAATGGCTGTCCACCTGTGCAGGTAGTTATAATCTGTTCTGTTAACTTGGAGGATGAATTTAGCAGTCTGGTTACAGATTTTTAAAAATTAAGAAAAAAATCTTACTTATGTATGCTACTGTCTTTAGTATCAATATTTTAAGAAAAACAAAAGTTGAGTAAATATAGGAAGTAACAATTACAGCAGAAACAAAAAGATGATCTATGAAAGAGCTGGCACAGCTAAGAAAACTGAGGTAACAAAAGGATAATTGTAGCTATTCAGTTTTCAGATAGCTTACCTTCCTGATAGGCTCCATCTGCCATTACCAAATGAAGGATTTTGGCATACTGATGCTTGTGTTCATTTCCTAAAATGTTTTGAACAATTGTTGAACATATATCAATGTTCTCGTCTTCATCTTCGTGTATAGCCTAAGAGAAAAGGCACTGAAATAAATAAATTATTTTAAGGAAACATTACAAAATCACAAAGAATACAATGCAACTCCTGCTCATTTATTTTACATGGTTGTTTTGCAAAGTGGTATCAAGACAAGAAATTAGATATATAAATACCAAATTAGTTTAAAACAAAATCTAAAATTCACCCTTTGCAATAATGGATCATTATTAATAGATTACAACTTCCCTTCTACTTTCTTCAGATAAAACATTCTACAAACCTTTATTTTCTCATAAACTTCAAGGAATTTTTCAAAGCCTATTTCTTGCTCCAGTTCACATCTTAGCTCTTCCAAATGACAAAAGATACTATCATACCCTTCACATTCACTAGCATTATCATTGTCACTGTTGTCTACAAAAGAAATAAACAGACATTTTAGCATTCCATCGCTTTTGTAATAACACACAATTTGCCTTCACTACTAATACATGCCCCTTTTACTACTGAGACAACTACTCAAATCTGAATCTGTAATACTAAAAATACTCAAGTCCATGGAGCACATTGTTTTTTTTTAACACACACACACGTCAAAATTATATTGGTATATATTGCAAGGAATTTTCAACTGGTCACAGATCTTTTTCTTGGAAAAACTACCCACAACTAATGCTGTGTGGTGCTAGGTTGCCAATAAAACAAAACTCCCCCCCCTTCCCTCTTGCAGGACATTGTGCTACTAAAACACTGGCTCTCAAGAATCCAGAGAAGGTTTGGGAGTGCAAATATGATTGTAGTAAGGCCTAGTGACTGATGAAAGTCATATCAGTTAGTAAAATCACCCCTTTGGATGATTCATATCAAGGGGGGGGGTCTATTCTGGACCCCCTTGCAGATGGCAAATTCCACAGGACCTCAAATCCTGTTCCCTTAATTGTGGTGCAACATGCGCACGACAGTGTTGGCAAGGCCATGGATAGGAAGGTTTGACTGTACATGCTGGAAGGCCCTGGTACCTGCTCATAGTTTAAAATGAAAGTATTTTTAATAACAATAAAAACTCAGTCCTCCTACTGCACATAGAGGTGTTTTTAGAAATAAAAAATGTCCAAGTAAGTATGTTGAATATGTTCAATTACAGAGATCCCATGCATGCACATAAACTTGTATGAAACATCTCTCAGAAAACACATACAAATCCAATGAAGAGAACCCCATCATCATGTGGAATATTTTTGATAACACAGTAACATGGGCATGTTAGCCCTATGACAGAATTTAAAAGCAGAGTATTTCTTTCAGTAAGAGCACACTACAAAGCAGTTATACTCAAGGCAGCTTCAATAAAAAGTGAGAAATCTCAGAAGTGTCACTACATACATGGAAGACTTTTATTTTATTTTATTTGTTTCTCCTGTAAAATTTGAAAACGCCCATAAGCTATTCAGACCACAGAGCAATTTCCAACACTCTGCATAAAGCTAGTATCCCACTGTATTCAGTGGGGAATTGTACAAAGGCACCCTCTGCCTGTAAAATGTTGCATTACATATGTGCAAAATTACTAAAAACAAATTATCCAGGAAGTTATAAAGTTCTATAGATATGATCGGTGTACAGCATGCTATGGTATGATCTACATTAGGAATGCTCATATCCACATATTATAATTCATATGTGAGTACACCAGTTGCTTTTTTTTAAATGGAGAGTTCATGGCAAATGTATCTTTATTAGCACTGTTTAGTTCTTAGTGCAACCAATGTTGATCAGAGCTTGTATTAAGTACTGTACTGTATTTTCTGGCGTATAAGACTACTTTTTAAGCCAGGAAAATCTTCACAAAAGTCGGGGGTCGTCTTATACGCTAGGTGTCATCTTATAGGGTGGGTGCTGAAACTTCCAAGCTGGACTGGAGAATCTGCGGTCGCCGCATATGGTAGGGGGAGCTCAAAATGGCCACGGCCACATCCCCTCCGTATGTGGCAACCATATGAAAGCAGGAAGGGAGGCGCTGTACAAGTACGGTAGAATAAAATCTTGGAGACAGGGAGGGCTGGGCAGGCAGGGAGAGCTGACCAATCCAAGCAGCCTTTGCATACAACAAGTTTTCCTGCTAAGTACCTGCATGTCATAAGCATTTGAATTAAAATTACCTTATTGAAATCAAATCTGATTTTTAAAATTTTTATTTGGTGTGCGTCGGAAGAGGGGTAGTCTTATACGGCGAGTATATCCCAAACTCTATATTTCAACTGGAAAAGTTGGGGGTCGTCTTATACGCCGGAAAATACGGTAAATCAGATTAAGATGTACTGCTTGTTGTTGTGTGCCTTGAAGTTGTTTCTGACTTATGGAGACCCTATCATGGGGTTTTCTTGGCACATTTTGTTCAGAGGAGGTTTGTCACTGCCTCCTCCTGAGGCTAACATTATGTGACTTGCCCAAGATCACCCAGTAGATTTTATGCCTGAGCAGAGAATCGAATCCTGGTCTCCAGAGTTGTAGTCTAAATTCAAACCATTTACGCTATGCTGGCAAGAAGTACAGCACCACATGTATAATTTGCTGAAGTTTTAGTAGTTTGCGTTTCAACACTGATTAATGTATCTGCAGCAAGCCAGCGTCCCTGTTTATATAATCTTAACTCTAACTCAAAATCTTTTAGAGCCCTCTTTCTGCAAAACAGAAGGTTTAGTCTGGATAGAGCTATACTGTACCTGAATGCCATTCCTCATTAAGGGCACTTTCACTACTAGGATTGTTGTCATCCTCATCCACCTCTGTACCATTTGCTAGGCATCCAGGTTTTAAAGTTGCTTCTTCCTCTTCACTGAATTCATCACCAGGCTGTTCTCTGAGTAACTGCTCCATTGAAGCTTGAAGTTCTTGCAAGTCTGTATCTGCTTCTCCGAACATACTTTAATACCAATTTTGGAAAAGGCCAAACAAAAACTGCACATCACATTTTAGCAATAGAAAAATCTGATGAGCAGGGTACAAACATTAGAATATTTCAAGGACTCAGCCACGTGTCATCCTAAAGTGTGGCTACTGGAGCAAAACCACTCCCTAGCAAGAGTTCTACATTAATGTGCAGATGAGCTATGGAATGCCAATATAACATACTAGATAACACGGGATCTAGGCTGGTGTGACCAGTGTTATGGTAGCAACTACCGTATATACTCGACTATAAGTCAACCTCATGTATAAGCGAGGGCAGGTCTGGGTGCCAAAATTATGGATTTTGATATGACTCTTGGATAGGTAGAGGGTACAATTTAGGGGCATATAACAAAGGATCTAAAGGATGAAGCAAAGCAAAACAATGTCAAATAACTTCCAAAATTTAAGCAGACTTAAATCTTTGTGCTCACTCTTAAGGCTGGATGGATGAGAAAGTAGAGGGGGTCAGTGCTTTCAGGGCAGATTATACTCTTGACTTCACCATGGGATGGTTCCTTCTTTTAAATAAGAGTTAAGATACAGTACTTACATTGACCCGTGGATAAGTCGACTCAGGTTTTTGGGGTCAATTTTTTACCTAAATTTCTAGACTTATACATGAGTATATACAGTATACTGCAAAAAGTAGCACATGTATTACACCTTAATTTCAAGAAAAATATGAGAAACTTCACAGTGGATTTCATTTATTTATGCCATTCATCTCTTTCCCTTTCAAGTCTACATGCCCAAACAGATGGGGCTCTTCCTTTTCTATAATATACAGACAGGAACAATGGTGTGGTATAAACTCTGTAAATCTAGTTTAATTGGATTTTCAATGTGTATTTATGGGCAATGGAAACAAAAGAGAAGTACAAGCTTTAACATGAGAACTGTAAGCAGACCAACACAATAATAATAATAGTAATAATAGTAATAATAATAATAATAATAATAATAATAATAATAATAAGTTTTATTTATATACCGCTATTCCAAAGATCATAGCGGTGAACAGCAAGTAAGCTAATTAGCAAGTAAGCTAATTACCAAAGAAGAGGAAATGAAAACCAATGCATGGTTCTTTGTCCCACTGCCAATGTACTATAACAAGGGAAATCTTATAAGAAAGTATTAGGGAGAAAAATATTGTTACTGGTAAAATGGATTAGCCGATGACTAACTGATGGTTTATAGGTTTCAAACGTGGAAAGTTCCAAAACCTATACACTTGAAATGCTGTTACTATTTGCAAGAGATGCTGGAGCAGATATTCTTTGGCCAAGAAGGTACAGGCATACCTCAGTTAACAAAGCCTCTGACAAAGAAACTCCTTTTTACAAAGTCTTTTTGTCCCTATCCAGACCCCACTTTCCCTCCATTTCTTCTTCTAGTTAGAAGGTTTTTTTTAGCAGCATCAGGACTGAGAGGATGTTGATAGAGGGCTGGAGAAATACAAACTTTTGATGTTGGGTTGCAGAAGCATGTCTAAAGTAAACAGTGTAATAAAGCTTGAGCTAGGAAAAAATGGGATTAAGTTCTAGCAGATCATGCTGTAGGTGTATGTGCCTGACTACAACAGGTAAGATAAATATAGCTGCCTTTGGAATCCCTTGCTAAACATGGGTGAAGAGCAAAATAGAGAAGAAAGAGGAGAGCAGATAAGCCTCAACAGATACCACCAGCATCTTTTTAAAAAGCAAGCATAGATTTATAAGTTTGGCAAACAAAATGGAAATTCTAAGAAAAGTAGAGGCTGGGGGGAAGAGCAATCCCTGGGTACATTTTTTATGAAGTATTCAAGTGGTTTCTAGATGACTCAAATGGTTTTGTTTACTTATGCAAGGCTTACCTGACCTGGTTGTTTCATTTATAGCAACCTATCCCTATTCTTTCCATGTTATTTCTACCTTTGGTACTGAAGTTTCTGTTAAAGAAGTAATTCCCAGGAACACATCTGCTTCATTAACTGAGGTATTCCTGTAGCTGTGAAAATTATTTCACTCAGTTTCTGAAAAAAGTAACCAATATGATGAAATAGTTATTCAGAAGTATCTCCAGACTTTAAGATAGGTTGTGGCCTTCCTAGAGGAAATAAAATAGAATGCTGCATTGTGAAAACAGTGAAAATGAAGAAACAAAAATTTGATGCATCTGTATCCCCTGTTTACAATAAGCAATACAGAAGGCATCTACTGGCAGGTCATTCTGAAATTAATAAATGTCTTCTGAAATTCAGTAATGTTGCAGAATGCTAAAACTGGTTCAAACGGCTGAATGGGAATGAGCTGATCACAGAAGTCTGGCAGAACACTGACTGCTTACTAGCTACAGAGAAGACACTCTGGGTACAGGTGCTTCTGTGTATGATAGGAATGAGGGCTACTGCACAGATTTGGGCAGTATTTCTCTGCCTGGTGCCCTCTAGATGTTTGTGAATTCTAATGCTCATCACCTTCAACCAGCATGGGTTGTATTCAAAAACACTAGAAAGCACTATCTTGAGTAAAATGGATTAAGGGAGTCCTCTACAGATTATGAAGATGTGCTGAAAGATTCCTCATCTTAGTCAGGGTGCATGGATACCTCATTATTCATAGATTGGTTGGTTATCCCATCTCCCTTGCCTCAATGGCTGGAGAAAAGTTATTTTCAAATTATAATATAATAATAACAACAATAATATTATGCTCACATGTCATCAGAATCAGAGTGTCCTCCTTTGACAGGCTCATCTTCCATATCATCTATTTCAAGATTCTCTTCATTCTGTACATCAGCAATACTGGGGACATCAACTAACGTTCTATATAGCTTGGAAAGATCTGGGAGTGAACAGGTCCTCAGCAACTGAAAAGAAATAGTCTGTTAAATGACCAGATCATAACAAGAAACAAAACCTCTCTAAAGTCTTAACCAAAAATTTAATGTATGAGAACTATAAATTTACCATAATATACTGTAGCAATGGTAATACAGTTGTCCCTCCTGACTCGCAGACGTGGAGTCCACTGTCTCACCCATTTGCAGACAGCAAGTGGGGAGGGACGTGGTGTGTGTGCCCGAGGCATATGTGCAGCAGTTTATTTGTTTTTTTGTTTCTGGTGAAAACCAGGAGCTATTGTTTCTGCATTTTACCAGTTCCAGGTCCCACACCAGTCCACCAAAACCAAAACTATATGGAGATTCCACTACTCATGCATATGGATAGGATTTTATTTTTCCATTTTTTAAAAAAATCTACACCTAGTAGAGCTTGTGGCAAATTAAGTGGTGAAAGATTGGGACCCTTAGCTCCCCAAAGTTGCCTACTCCTGACTAGACATTCAAATTGAAGACCATTTCATACCCATACTTGCTTTTCATGTATATATACAGTAATAAGTGAAGTAAATTTCTTTACACTTGCCTTTGGATTGTTTGCATCAAAGAGACCTGTAGAAAGCCCTATCAATAGTGAATTTTTGCCCTTTGTTTTTTCTGGAGACACAGAACGTGACCTTGTTGGAAGAGAATCGTCAAGGGAAGACTGTGCTGACAGAACTGGAAAAGCTATTAACCTTGCTTGGTGCTGTGCCACCTTCTGGAAAAAGGGTTCCGGTTGTACAGAATCATTGGTTTCTGGTATGATAATAAACAAATAATTTCACAAATGCATATAATACTAACAATCATTGAACAATAAGCAAAGCATAATAGTCAAAGGTTCAAAAATGTATCGAAGAAATTAGATATTTAACAAATGTTACTTTATTTTAAAAATTACTGATTAATGCAAAATTTGGTTAACAAGTTCTACTGCTTGATCAAACCTGTCTCTCTTTTCTTCTCATTATCTGAGATCTGTTAAAGGAAGAGCCAGTTGAACCACTGATCAACCATTTAATGTAGCGATGAGGAACACATAGTTTTTCACAACCATTTTTGTGGTTCCTCAGTTTTAGGGATCGGGCGGGCGGGGGCAGAACACCTGCCAAATCCCATAGAGGCATGGAGGTAATTTCACTATCACTTGAGCTTTCCCAAACAGATTAAGGCCAAGGCGATGCCTGTTTAAAACCATTCTGAATATTTTAAAAGCAAAATAAATAACTACAAGAGGGTGATGAAATGCAGGGGATGGCCCTCTCCAGTCCCGTGAGGAGCAAGTGCAGCCAGTGGACCTTCTGCTGTTGTCTGCTTCAAGCTGTCTGGATCAAGACCCTTTGTTTACCCTCCTGCACCATGCAACTTTAGGAAACTGGAGGGAAGTTAGAAGTACTCCCGAAAAGTTAACAACCAAGTATAATAGTAATCAGAACAGAAAAATGCAATCTTGCCTACTTTTCAGCACCCCTAGGAGAAGGCAGGGAGAGCAAGTTATTTCCAGGACTGGCCCTATGATGAGACAATGTGAGATACCTGCCTCCAATGGTAGATTTACAGGGGCAGAAAATGGCAGTGAAAAATTGGATGAGAAGAGCTGTGTGTGCCACTCATTCTGCCTTTTATCTGGTTGTTCCTCAGATGTAGTATAGAATGCTGTTCTACTATTACTGGGAAATAAGAAGCAACTGCTAGTCTTGACCAGTCAACTGCTACATTTCTTCTGGTATTTTAGAAATTTTTGCTTACCTCTCATTTCAATATGATTTTCATTTGAACCAGTAAACACTTCTGCCCACTTAACTGCCATTAAACTAGATGCAATAATGGTTCTTATACAACTCCTATTGTATTATATTAAACAATTAAAATAGCTTTTCTATATCTGTCCTACAAGCCAATATTTACTTGATTTCTATTAGGGCAAGATTCAGTGTGAGATCCAATTAGCAAACAGTGGGAAAGCCATTTTTAAAACCATTTAAGGCTACAACAATTCGGAGACTTCCAGTCTGGGCGAGAGTGAGAAGAGAGTGCTTGCGAGGAGCTCCTCACAAGCCTCCATGGTTTTTTGGGGGGTTCTGCCAGGAAAGGGGAGAGAGAAGTCAAAATCACCCCAAAGAGCAAAGTAAGGTGGCTTTTTTCCTGGTAAGGGGGAAGACCAGGGACCTCATGGAAGCACAGAGCTCCGCAGGCACGAACCTTTGTTCATCAAGCCACGGAGCCCTCGCAAACCCGCCTTGGAGTACTCAAGCACAGTGTGAAGAGATGGCTGTGTGAGGTACGTGGCGAAAAGGGAGGGAAACTACCAACTATTCCACCCAGGAGGGAAGCCAGTCCTGGAAGAGCGGTATAGAAGACACCAAGGGCCCTAAAAAACCCCAGGAACAAATTATTAAAGCAAACGAAAGAAGTTAATATAATAGAGCAAAAAGACAGGATTGCGGAAGGAAGAAGGGCGGAACAACACACAAGACACAACAAGCAGCCTACCCAGGATTAGAGAAGCCCAAGAGGGGAGGGTGAACATCTAAAGGGAGGTGAAGTCGAAGGCTTTCATGGCCGGCATCCATAGTTTTTTGTGGGCTTTTCGGGCTATGTGGCTATGTTCTAGAAGAGTTTCTTTCTGACGTTTCACCAGCATCTGTGGCTGCCATCTTCAGATCTGAAGACGGCAGCCACAGATGCTGGCAAAACGTCAGGAAGAAACTCTTCTAGAACACAGCCACATAGCCCGAAAAGCCCACAAAAAATCTAAAGGGAGGGATTGAAGGGAAAAGTGAATTAAAAGCCAAAGAGAGAGCCAAACCCCAAATTACACTTTTAAGCAGACTCGCCTGCACAGACCATTAACAACTAATAAGAACTTGCAACAGTAATGAAGTTTAAGAAGTCAAGGCAAAGTTTGCAACTACCAATTGAAAGTAACCTCTGCAAAGATACATTTAAGCCAATCTGTCTTACAAAGGTTAACATAGGTGCTGGCTAGACGGGCCCTATGGGGCTCAGTCGTGACGTGTGAGGGGTGGCGCTTTCAGACGCCCCTCACACGTGACAAGGGCATCAAAATTGCAGCGCCCTGTACATACGGGTGCCACCATTTTGACGTGATGGACGCCTAGCGTCTGCACGTCTCGGGGCCCTTGTGATGCTGCAAGTGCGGCATTGGCGCTTTGCGGCGTCACAACCGCGCCACAAAAAGAACCCGCTTTTTGCTGCGTGAGGGAGCTGCGCAGTTGGTCCGCTGTGGCTCCCTTGTGCAGCAAACCAGGGCGGCGGCATACCGCCCTTTTAGGCGGTCTGAATCCTGCCATAGAGAGACAAATAAAGAGCCAATTGACAGCTATGCTCTATAATCTCTTGGAACAGTGACCTTTGATTTACAACAGACTACTTAAATTGCGTAATAAAGCATAAAATCAAACTAAGAGAGACAAGAGAATTGAAACACAAAGGAAGCGAATTGAAGATAATATAAAATAGATTATAAAACTGAATACTAAATAACAATAATAGAGACCATATTTAAATAATAAGGAGAAATTGCTTCTAGAAAAATACATCATATTAAAAGAACTTGAGCTGTAATAACATACAAATCTCTTACGATACATTCTGCGAAAGAAAATAAATTATTTCAAAGACTTAAGTGAATTAAAGGAAGGAATTCTTTTTAATATGGCTACAAATCCCAGGAAAGCATCGTCAGTTGCCGCAGCAGCAATTGCTTCATCACAATCACACAGAAGACCTTCAATGGAACAGGTATCAATTTTAGAGGAAATAAAAAAGATTAAAGATGAAATGAAACTTCAAAGAAATTTGGGACAAGAAATGAAAGATTTGCACTCCAATGTGAGACATGAAATAAAGACAGAATTAAGGGACATAAGGCAAGTTTTGGAAGATGCTAAAATGGACTTTACAAAGGCAAACAAATGAATGATACAAATGGAAAATAAGACTAAACAACTAGAAGACATAACATCTAAACTTAAATCGGATAAAGAGAGAGAACTGGACAGGAAAGCTTTGGAAGATCAGAAAATGAGAGAACTGTATAAAGCTTTGAGTGGTTCCTGAAAAGAAAAAAGAAAATTTATCAAACTTTCTGAATCCATATCTGGCTGAATGTTTAGAAACCTCGTAAATGGAAATCTCCTATGAAATAAACAAAATATATCGTATAAACCTTTCAAAGACTACAACAAAGATTTGGCAAATTTTATCTGGAATGGCAAAAAACCTAGAATCAAACTTAGATACCTCCAAGATGCTCGAGAAAGAGGTGGAATGTTAGTTCCAAAGTAGAAATTATATTATGAAGCATCATGTTTAAATTTTATCAAAGATTGGAATCAGTTAAAAGAAAAAGACTTACTGAGAATAAAAGGCGCTGCTTTTAAATTTGGATTTCATACCTTCCTTTTTTATGGGAAAGAAAAAGCTAATAAAGCTGTAAATAATCACTATACAAGAAAACACCTAATACAAGTACAGTGGTGCCTCGGGTTACGAAATTAATTCGTAACGCGGCCGCTTTCGTAACCCGAAAAGCCTTCGTAAGCCGAATTGCCATAGGCGCTAATGGGGAAAAGCCGCGATTCCGTGCGAAAAAGCCGAAAAAAGCACCAAAAGTTTTTTCGTAACCCGAAAAAACATTCGTAACCCGGAACAATGATTCCCTATGGGATTTTTTCGTATCCCGAAAATTTCGTAACCTGGGTATTTCGTATCCCGAGGTACCACTGTATAGAAAAAATATAAAAGATATATAAGTGAAGGTATACCTACTTGGGTATCTCCCCATGAAGCTTTGGATAAAAGCGATGCTTGGTTAAATGAAACTTGGTTGTTATATAAAAACTCGTTGAAACATGAGGGAAATCAAACCAGGTTAAAAGCTTTAGAGAAGATTAGAGAAGAAGATAGACAATGTAGTTGGTTTCTGTATTGGCAGATAAAACAAAGATACCATCTGGATAGCAGAACAATTGGATGGATGGGAACGATTCAGAATTAAGTTCTTTATTAAGTATAGGTACATAGTCCTTGCTATCTAAATTGTATAAAATCTTGTTGAAATATGAAATGGAAAAGGATGTGGATAAGGATAATATGATACAGTGGTCTAGAAATATAGGATGTAATATAGATTTTGAACAACAGGAAATCACTTGGAATAATAAATTGAGGTATACAACTAGCCATGCAATAAGAGAGAACTATTATAAAGTATTTTTAGATGGTATATTACTCCAGAAAAATTACATAAAATCTCTAACAAGAATTCAGATCGCTGTTGCTAATGTGGTAAAGAAAAGGGAACCTTTTTTCATTTATGGTGGACATGTGTAGAAGTCAAAAAATAATGGAAAGCTGTTTATAATGGAATGTCCAAAATGTTAAATATAAAACTAAACTTTCTTCCAGAACTATTTTTGTTAAATATTACCAAGAAAGAACTAGAAAAAACATATGGTAGACTGATTTTCTATTTAATATCGACAGCTAGAATGACTTTGGCTCGTGCTTGGCAGCAACCGAAAACACCAGATATAGAAGAATGGATAAAGAAATTGTTCGAAGCAATTGAAGCTGACAAATTGATGAGAATATTATGCAAACAAAATACCAAAATAATAATAATAATAAAAAATCTTAAAGGACTGGAATAATGTACTTGATTATATCAAACAAGAATGGAATATAAACTATAATTTTTTATGTACCTCAAGATATATGAAGAAATATAAGTAATATGGAAAGATTGATATAATATTGAATGTAATTTATACTATATTATTATTGTTTGTTGGTTTCAACCTCTAAACATCTGTGTGGAAATTTTCTCAGAGAAAAAAGGTAATTATCAAAATAAAAGGGTAAAGGAATAGTATTAAATAACAAATAAAGCCACAAGAGAAAGATTAATTTCAGCTAAAATTAAAATTATTTCCCTTGTGGAAACAGACTACATTTCTTTTAGTAGTTATAGATGGAGGAAGGTGGAGGAAGATGATCCTGCAATACTTACTTTTCCTTTGTTAGATAAAAATTATTAAGAAATATATACAGTACAAGGACAAAGCCCTGAGTAGAAAATGATCTGACTAAACAAAAGAGGTACATAGGTTAAATAAATTAAAATACTAATGACATCTGGGATATTACAAACTTTTTTGAAGTCATTTAAAAATTTTGAGATAAATTCTAGATGACCAAAATTTAAACTAATGTGAAGTACAAGTTGGAAAAGAATGTAACTTTCTTTTTATATGTGTTTAATGTTTGACAATTTGTTCAATATGATAATCATGTATGCTATTTGTAAATTTTTAAAATGCTTAATAAAAATAATAATAAAAAAGGCTACAACAATTCTTAAAAACAAAATGGATTTATGGAGCAAACAGTGTGCTTCCACTGCCTTTCCCCTGTAAGTATGCTGGCTGTGTTGGGAATCCCCAGAAAAGTACATGGCAGAAAGGTAACGTTTTCTAATTTTTCACTGACAAGCAACTTTACCTCTGTAAGCTGGACCTTGTGCCCTTCTAGCCTTATGGTCAGATTCAGATTTAAAGAAAACTGTAAGTTGCCATTCATATGTGATTCAGCCATGATTATGAATGACAAGTTTATTCAGCGCTTTGTTTCTTTCTTTTGCATTTCATTTTATTAAAAGTAGTCTAAAACCCTTTCCGAAAAGCAGTCAGTTTCAAAAGCGCTGTTGGAAAGTTAGTAATGAGTTTTTTGTGAACAATTAATTTTCTCCAAAGTTAACCAAGTCATTAATTACCAATTTAATCTAAATGCTTTTGGAAAACAAAAACAAAAACACCTGCACAAAAATGTCACTTCTCATCACACATATTAATTTACTGTACTGTTGTGTCTCTCTTTTGAGACGTTTGCCTGAGGGGCTCAAGAGGTAAGTAGTGTCAAAATTGTCCTATTTATTTTGACAAAACAATGAAGAAAGGAATTATCAGGTTATCTCTGATTTCATTTCAGATTATTTTTATATATTTCAGTTGCTGACCTACTGATGCTTCATCATGGATTGGGATTCTTTTTAGCATTCGGTCTTCTGCAGCAGGATCTTCACTGTCATATTGGTTATTCTCAGTATGATCCTGTAATCTGTGAAAGACCATCACAGCCAGGGGAAATAAAAAGTTATGTAGAACAGGTCACAATTAACACTGAAAACTGGATTTCTAAATTGTAGGAAGTTGAAGGGGGAGGTGACTTACGGTGGTTCCTTTATTTTTTCTTCTTTAACCCATGCATCATTAGCAGCAGGGAATGCATTTGTTTTGCATTTATCTTCTTTGGTTTCTTCTAGCAATTCTGCTTCCAAATCATCAGGTTCTAAACGAAACAAATTGGTAACATAAAAAGTGATGGTCATGTTGAAAGTATTTATTTGCACTAGAGTTAAGGTGACATAGCACTGTAAGATCCATAAGGTGTAGAAGCTGTTTTTAAAGTGTTCAGGATGAACATCTGTGATACTGGCAGTGTTTAGCTGCACAACTGGAAAGGAGTAAGTTGAAATTACATTAGATGATAGTTTTGGAATGGTACTAAATTACTGATACATATTATCATTGTTTTGCAGAAATTCTACACAGTGTTGCCAAGAAATTGTTAACAATATTTTTCTGTACTGTTGCAAAAAAATTCTGTTTAAAATTTTAACTGAGATTCATACCATCAATCAGATCAGGTTTGGGTGACAACTGGTTAAATTCAAATGAAGGAGACTTCTTTGTTGTCAGCTTTTCTGTGTCGTCGATTTCAGCTGCTGATTCTTCTACAACAGAAATTGCTTCTCTCATTTCAGTGTTCTCTCTTACTGTTAAAGCTTCTTTTGGAACCTCTGTGGTAAAGCAAAGTAATCATTGCCACTTTAAATCTACACAAACCTTAATTTATTTCCATCATATAAAGATAGTAAGGAGGTAAAGTGTCCATATTTAATGAATGCTCCAAACATTAAATTTATCTGCTACAATGTATGTATGTGAGAGGGACTTGCATTTAAATCACTATATTTTTAGTGTATATAACTTTATAAATTTCAAAGATATTTATCGGTGCTTCAGTATACATACATGCATGTACAATTCATAACTTTTTTCAAAAATAATTTTAAGAAAGTATATGTTTTGAAATAGCATTAAATTAATATGAATCACTGTGAAAAACTGTCAAATTAAAAAAGTGCCTTCAGATTATGTTCTAACTGCTCCAATGGTAATCTGATTTTTGCTGTACAGTAAGCTTTACTGGAAAATTCCTTTTCATAAAGCCAGTTTTTGTGGCTTTTAATTTCACTGAATTTTTTTTTACTGAGAATCTAAGCACACCTTAATAATTCATCAAAAGTGACCTGAGAAAATAAATAAAGCTCAGTATTTCATAGTGCATGAAATACTTCATTCTGAGTTGCTAGCACTCAAGGCTAAAGCAAAGAACATGATTGGTGCCAAATGTAAGGTTTATTCTCCTGTTAATCAACAGCAGTGGCAGTTTAGTAAAATTCTACTAAACCACCATTTATGAAAAAGCATGTGAAATATAAGCTCCTGGATGTTTTCAAAATTCTACTTCTAGCATCAATTTCTCCTTACCATCAGTAATACTTAAGTCATCCATCAGATCAGTCTGAAGTTGTAGCTCAGCTTCTCCAAGTATCTTCAGCACAGATTCAGTGGGGCTTTTGCCCCAGACCTTTCGCTGAGGTTCACCAACATCTAGCTTAATAACCTCTCCTAATGTACACACTGCAGGGAAATATTTAAGACATTAGTACACAGTCAATTTAAAACTCACCAAGATTTGGGGATAGGTGTTGTGTTTTTAAGGCAAGATTCAGACACAGCTGAAGAGACAGACTACTGGCTTTTTATATTTTAAAAGATATCAACAAATTTGAAACCCATTCCAAATGCACTGATCTTTAAAACATGCGAAGTGAGAATAAAATGGCCTGTAAATACAGTAGTGATTCAAAGAAATTTCTGTTAATTACAAAATGGCGGGATACAGACGGCCCAAAAAGGGTGGTCTGCCAGGCGCCTCTTTTTCTGCCAGCAGGAAGCCGCAGTGGATAAACCGCATGGTTTCCCGCCAGCAGAAAAAGAACCCAAAAAAACCAGATTCTTTTTCTGGCACACTTCATCTCAAAATGGTGGCGTCTGTGTGTACAAGGCGCCACCATTTTGATGTACAGAATACATACTAGGGTTAGGGAGCGTCTGCATGGTGTGTCCTCCCTAACCCTAGTACTGCCGCCGCCACGCCACATTTTGCCCACCTGTAACAGGCCCATATTTTTATTCACTTACAAATGATGTGATACAAAAAGTTGCAATGATGTATACGTTTTTGAAAAGAATACTTAATTGTCAGATGCCTAAACTTTGACTACAAGATTTTTAGAACTAACCACAGGTTCTGTTTTCTTTGATATTTTCTGCCTCAAAGCTATTGAATAATAACAACCAAGAGATACTTTGAAGTAAAGACTTCAGAAGGGAAATTAATTTATTAGCATGAGTATAGAAGACAAACTTATAAAAATGAAGAACAGTGTTATTTGCACCAAACATCAATATAAAGTCATGGCTTATTGGGATGCATTTTCCAGATATGAAGGAAAAGGCAGTATGACAGGTTTTGAAATTTGAAACACACTGGACAGGAGGTATATTGTATATGAAAGGATAAAAAGCAGATTTTATACAGAGAAACTGTACCTGGGTCCTCTGGTAAACACACATCACAAAAAACATACACAATCCATGCAATGATAGCAGCAACCTTTGAGGGCAGCATCTAATAGTGGACATCCTGATGGAATAATGGTATCCAGCATATAGGATGATAATACTTTCCTACTGCGCCCTTCATGCACCCTACAGTCTGCTTTGGACATCTAGAAAACCTTCTGGGGGCTGGTTGTCAGGCAGCTTTTAGTGCTGCAGTGGGGAAGGAAAGGGAAGAAACTCTGTCACGCTAACATCACATTGGATTGAAGCCTCAGTTGCTTAAAGGTGAAGATGAAACACATCAACAGATCTGAATCATGTTCACTTCTGACTGTGACATACTGTTGGCAAGAAAGTGTGACACAAATGGAGTGGAAGAAAAGAGAAATGAATTTGTAAATGGAAACTAAGAGAAAATTAAATCTATTTAAGCCACATGACTTAGTATTTTACAAGACTTTGCGGAAGTATGGGCAAGGCAACTGTAACTGGGAATTTCATTACGTATAATGAATGAATCTATTTTGTGATTATGTAAAATAGCTAATGTAACTGAAAAGTGCCTACTGACTAAATCCAACTACACGCTCAAGCCGTGGGGCGTGCGCGGGGCGGAAGGGGTGGCGCGTCCCATTCAATTGCATGGGAGCGCGCGCCCATTGCGCCTCGTGCACCTCCGTGCACGAGCCCAATTGGAGCTTGAGCATAGGTGGAATTCGCCTTATGCGGAGGGATCCGGAATGGATCCCCACGTAAGGCGAGGGCCCACTGAACTAGTCATATATGGGGAAAGAAAAGCCAGATACCCAAGTAGATTCAGAAAAGGAAGAGGACACTAGGGATCATATTGCAAACATACATTGGGTAATGGAACACACCAAATAATTTAAAAGGAAAATTAACCTATGCTTCATAGATTACAGCAAAGACTTTGTGAAGATCATGAGAAATTATGGTTTAGTCTAAAAGAAATGGGAGTGCCATAACATCTGATTGTCCTGACGTGTAATCTACAATCTAGACAAGAGGCTACTGAATGGTGTCTATCAGGAAGGGCATCAAGACAAGGCTGCATTTTATCACTGTATTTTGTTTAATTTGAATGCAGAACATAGAATGTAGGATAAAACTCAAAAGAATCAGATATAAAGTTAGGAGTAGGAATATTTACAATTTAAGATATACAGATGACACCGTATTTCTTGCAACAAGTAACAAAAGGGAGGCCTGCAACTGCCCCTGTCTTTGACAGATCGGGGCCTTGGTTCCTTTTTGTGCCCTGGAAAGAGCCCTGTAGCCTCCAGTGCTGTGGCTTTATGGTGTTCTTTTGGCACTGTGTCATTTAGACGCAGTGCCAGAGGAGAGCTGTGATACTGCACATTGTCTGGTGCGGCGTACAATGTCAAGCCAGCCTGGGGGTGGAGTCGGGGTGTGCATTGTGTAGATGCCAACCCCAAAAACTTTGAACGACTACTGATGAACATTAAGAAGGGCAGATGATTACATAACTTCAAAGTGGGTAAAAAAGACAGTGAAATAAAGATTTCCTGTACCTTAACCAAAATAAAAATTGTAGTCAAGAAATCAGAAGAAGGCTAAGACTTGGAAAGGCAGCCATGAAGGAAATAGATAAGTTATTCAAATGTAAAGGCATATCATTAACCACTGATGCCATCATAGTTCTGATTCTATGTAAGATTGTGAAAACTTAACAGTGAACAAAGCTGACAGGAAATCAACTCGTTTTAAATGATGTGCTGGAGAAGACTGCTATGAACACCACAGACCATTAAAAAGACAAAATAATAGGTCTTAAAGCAAATCAAGCCTGAACTCTCCCTAGAAGCAAAAATGAATAAACTGAGTCTGTCAATACTTTGGACTTATCACAAAATGGCATAACTCATTGGAAAAAGACACTAGTACTTGGTAAAGTGGAAGGCAGTAGGATAAGTGAGAGACTGTGCTGTAGGTGGATTCATTCAATCAAGGGAGCCACAGCCCTAAATTAGAAACCTGAGTAGGGCAGTTGATGATCTGGGCTCTTGGAAGTCTCTCATTCATAGAGTCACTATTAAGTCAAAATCAAATTGATGGAAAGTAACAGCAGCAACAACATTGTAGTATCACCAAACATAGCAAATGTATCTTACCGTCTGTACCTAACAGGGATTCTTCCATTGTTAATTGTGCTAGTTGAACTACAAGTTGTGTCCCCGTCTCCCATTTCTTACGATCAGCTACAACCAGAGAATTTTCTCCTTGTTCTTTACTATTTTCATCAGCTGTAGCTATCTCATAGATTTCTCTGGGTTCATTTTTCTCTTCTCCATCTTCCTGTGCTTTAAGATTTTGATTCAATCTTTTAAGTATTTCTCGCTTGTTCTGAAACAAGGAAGAAATAATACAGTGCAAAAATTAAACTGTGAAGTAAAAAAAGAACAGAAAAAAGGCCAAACAATTTAACTTACTTGAATAGCAACATCAGGCTTTATTTCTGCTGGGGTTTCCTGGACAACCACTGCATTTTGATCCTTTAGAGCCAGAACATAATATAAAAGATCGTGTCAAATACAGTAATTACTAGAAATAATAACCGTGAACAAAACAATAGTTGCCACTAACAATGAAATGTTTTGACATTATTATTATACATTATTTTTAGGCCAAATTTCAATAAGGGCAACTTTAATCTTTGAAACAACTCAAATTTTCATGCTTCCGTTTAATGCTGATTGATTATGGAGTAGTGTGGGTCATTCTATCCCTCCACCACAGGCTGTGTTTTGTTGTAGAGGCCATACAAAACTAAACCTAAAATGCAGGCATTCTATAATGCTGTCACCTGCACAGTTGTAAATAATGTCCTAAATCTTATCTCCTTGCAACACACAGAGCTTTTTCTCACCTGCAAACAAAAGATATACCAACCAGTCTATTGATTTTTGACACTGCCTCCAAGCCAATATAACATATCGGGACCAAAAATGCCCCATATTTTATTTTGAACCATAAAGCAATGCAACAGAAGTGATGTACCCTGGTTGTCAACATATCTGCCCCATTTGGGGGATTTTTCCCCCCTTGGAGAGGGCTCAGAATTCAGGAAATATCCTGCAATACAAGAATTATGATTTCTTTTTTACTTTGGTCTGCATTTTGTATTCTAGATCTACATGTCTGTGTAGAACACATGAAATTCTGTACAAAAATCCCATTCCTTTAAACATGAAATATTATGCCACAAAATACACTGGAATTTTCTGGGGGAGACAAAGGCTACACCACAACTCAGAGACTGAAATTTTAAAAAAAAAAATCCTAGTGGTGCACAAGAAATGTTATTTCTACAGAAATAATAATAATAATCATATAATACATAAAAGGTGAAAACCCACCTCCCCCAATATGCCACCAACCCAGATTGGAGTAACTTGAACCGGGAATGGATTTATACAGTGGACCCTTGGTATCTACTGGGGTTTGGTTCTAGGACTTCCTGGTGGATATCAAAATCCATGGGTGCTCAAGTCCCATTAGATACAATGGTCTAGTAAAATGGAGTCCCTTATAGAAAAATGGCAAAATCAAGGCTTGCTTTTCAGATTAATTTAAAAAAAAAATTTCCAAGCTGTGAACGACTGAATTTGTGGATGCAGAAGCCATACACTCAGAAGTCCGATTATGTAAGGCATTATCAGATCTAGTCATGCTTTTAAATCCTTTTTTTTTTTTTTTTACCAATTCTATCTGGGAGTCAAGAAAAACAAAGATTTTAAAATGGTTGTGGTGGGACAAAAGAATTAGTCACAAGTGCAAAGAGGGAGAAATGAGAAGAGACAAACTGTTTCATGTATGTCATTTTAATATAAGTTTGGGGGGGACCTTATATTAAGCTTCCCTCTAAACCCCGGCTTCTCTGTACTTAAAATATATTACTTACCGCACCTACTTCTTTCAAAGCTGATGTCATGGAGATGATTTGTGGGAAACTGGCCTTCAGTATCCTGGTAGGAGAACCTCCAGCTTCTTGCCTGCTGTGTGTAGGACTTAGCTCTGCAGCTCCCATAGGATTCTTTATTCCTTTAGCTATCAGCTGTGAAGTTAATATAACAAATATAATCCACATATATGGACATGCATATTTGGCAGAAAAAGCTAAAGATTTTGTAAAAATACAAGTCCTAGAATGCAATAAGAGGAACTACAGCACTTAAAGTGGTGTCAAACTGCATTACTGTTTTTAAGCACTTTAATCTTTTAAATTGCATTTTATTCTTTTAATGAGTGATGAATTTTAAATATTATACTAGTTTAATTCCATTTGAACTCACAAAATGAATTTCAACACAGAGAAAGATAAAGGTACTGCACTTAGGGTGGAAAAAAGAAATGTACAGATATAGGATGGGGGACACCTGGCTGAACGAGACTACATGTGAAAGGGATCTGGGAGTCCAAGTAGACCACAAACTGAATATGAGTCAACAGTGTGATGTGGCAGCTAAAAAGGCCAATGCAATTTTAGGATGCATCAATAGAAATATAGTGTCTAGATCAAGGGAAGTAATAGGGCCACTCTATTCTGCTTTGGTCAGGTCCCACCTGGAATATTGTGTCTAGTTCTGGGCACCACAATTAAAAAAGAATGTGGAGAAACTGGAGCGTGTCCAAAGGAGGGTGACTAAAATTGTGAAGGGTCTGGAAACCATGCCCAACTTAGGGAGCTGGGGTGTTTACCCTGGAGAAGAGAAGGTTAAGAGGTGATATGATAGCCCTGTTTAAATACTTAAAGGGATGTCATATTGAGGAGGGAGCAAGCTTGTCTTCTGCTGCTCCAGAAACTGGGAACAATGGATGCAAGCTACAGGAAAAGAGACTCCACTTCAACATTTGCAGGAACTTCCTGACAGTAAGGGCTGTTTTGACAGTGGAACACACTCCCTTGGAGTGTAGTGGAGTCTCCTTCTTTGGAGGTCTTCAAACGGAAGCTAGATGGCCATCTGTCGGGGACGCTTTGATTGAGATTTCCTGCATTACATTTACCAAAATTTGCTTTCTATATTATTTTATATAGCTTTGAACCCTGTTCGTTGTGTGTGTGTGTGTTGTCATTAAAATATGTTTCAAATAGAATTAAAATCTCTTGTTTAATTTTGCATGAAATGGTTTTATTTGCATTAGTTGCAACCATGATGGATCTATTGGGCTATGCTGTTCCAATTGTATAGGTTTACTGTTAAAATATAAGTAATTTATTCTATGTATTCTTGTCTCTTCACACCCTAAATTGGTTATAATTGTGTTTGTTTTTAAAAGTGATGTTCTAAGCAAGGACAAAGGAGTGATAGAACTGGTGCTAAAAATTTTTTTTATAGCTAAACTATATGAGCCAACCGCAGATGCATAAGAAGAAGAAAATGAGAAATTCTATGATGAAATCCAGGAAGAAAGTGACAACACACCAAAACAGGACTGCTTGAGAATGATAAAGTAGGAAGCAAAAGCGATTCAAAAACTGTAGGATAATTTGGACTAGGAACAAGAAATGAAGCAGGAGAGTGAATGATAGAATTTTGTGAGGCCAACCATTTATTCATTGCAAACACATTCTTCATACAATCAGAAAGAAGACTATACACATGGACATCACCAAATGACCAATACAAAAATCAAATACAATACAAAAAACACATAACTGGAAGCAAAAGATGGAAGAATTCTAATCTTGTGGAAACTATAGAAGGTGCTGACTGCAGCACAGATCATGAGCTACTTATATCAAAGATTAGAGTAAAGCTGAAGAAGAAAGAAAAAGCAGTCATCATAACAAACATGACTTAAAGAACATCCGAACAGAATTTACAGACAATGTGAGAAACAGATTTGCTTTATTAAGCATAACTGACTGGGAAACAGAAGGAATATGGACAGAAGCCAGGCTCTTCCAGCGAGCATATCCACCCGATTTTATGTGAAACATAGATCCACTTCCACGTACAGGATGAGAGCATTCTGCCCCATCATCGCTTGTGAAACCTTGTTTTTAATTGCTAATTTTGTATTTTATGAACTTGTTTGTATTATTTGTATTTTAACTCGTGTCATGAACACATAAACTGTGGGGTCAAATCATCAGCAAATGTTTTGCAAAAAATGTATTAAAACCATCTGGATCTGGTGATTTATCTGGTTTTAAATTGTTAACTGTGTTCTTTATTTCTTCACAAATTATAGGAGCATTTAATATACCTTTATGTATATTTTAGATTGGGTTAACTGGAATTTCCTTCACAAAATCTGCTATATTTGTATTTCTGTATATTTCTGAAGAATATAGATCAGCATAGAATTCCTTAAAGGCATAACTTCTCTTACACGGGGGAATACGTTCTGGACCCCCCCCCCGCGCAAGGGAAAAAACGAGGATGCTCAAGCCCCATTCATTTGGCGCACACACCACAAGAGGGCATGTCATTGTTTTCTTCCGGCGTGGCTTCCAGAGTATAACGTGGGCACACTGTACCACTTTTAGCTATTTTTTTTTTTAGAGAATGTTACAAAATTATTTTTCATTTTTATTGTCACATTCATAATATAGTGGTCTTTTCCAATCTGTGGGGGTTTGGCTCCAGCCCCTACAGATGCTAGTGCCTCTTTTTATTCAATGGTGGTGATGTGCATGCAGGTGTGCCAGCATGTCCAGCATACACATGTCACTACTGAATAAAATGGGGTGTGGCAATCCACAGGCAATTGAATGCATGGATAGTTAGCTTGCTGATACAACAGGCCCACTGTAAATCCTTTTTAAATATGCTAAAGCAGAATATACAATGTTCATTTCTAGTTCTGATCTTCTTTGACACAATTCTGTTAAACTGTTAAAGAACACAGAAAACAATACTTCCCCAATGTAAAGTTCTTAAGAACAAATCTCATAAAGGCAAACAGTTTAATATGCCTTACATGTTCTTCCCAAGCTCTCCTCTCTCTTTCGTATGCTTCTTTTCTCTTTCGTTCAAGCTGTTCTTTTAGGACTACAGCCCGGGCATTTGCTTGTGCCTTCAAATGTGCCAAAAAAGTAAGAAACACAAGGTTTTTAAATTCTAAGGAAACTTCACATTCATTATCTCAAACCTTCAATGATGTGATATCCTGTGTATTGCTTTGTAACTAAGATTATCTAATATTTTTGTGTAATATTTTTCATCTAACATATTTCCAAGGAACACTTAATTATATATAAGGAAGATGAATGGAAGTTTATGGCATAAGAATAGATGGACAATATTGTTGCTAGTGTTAGATACAAATAACATTACTAATAATTCAAACAGTGTTAAGAAGTGATAGTTATCTAGTGGAGTTCAGGAACATGATCAGAACTTGTGAATCAACATAAGCATTCTGTTGGGGCCCTCAGCAAGAAGTTTTGCTTGTGCAGGCACTGAAGTTCCTAATTCAGCACTTGTGACATTTCTACTTCCACATAATTCTTTGACTTTGAACCCTGAAAATTCTTGTCCTCCACTCATTTACCTTAATTATTAAGAAGAGCCAAATTACCAATTCCAGCCAGGATTAACAATCCCAGAAACTAGATCTCCCATAATCTCTTCTCTCTAACAGTCTGAGTGAGGACATACCTAGAATTTACAAGTAGTCTTGGAATATCTCAGCAAAACTGCACCCACTGTTTTAATCTCAAACCAAATAACTATTCAGTAGCAATAACCAGGCAAGCATATGCTGGATTTAGAACTGTGTTTTCCCTCATAACACACACAATTCTAATTATATGGCTTTAAAGTTTTCTTTCATGTACAGAGAAATAAGGAAGAATATACAAAAATAACAACAGACAAGAAAGTAAGCTAAATATGCTAGCTCTTATACTAGAAGCATAAGCATAGATCTGCTTGCACAGCAAGAATCTTAGATCACAGTATAAGCACAGAAAACATGAGTCATGGAGGATGACAAAAGAACAAAGAACCCATGCTTAGTTTAGAGAAAAGACTGGCCATAAGTGAAGTGAACCCATGTAACCAATCAGGATCTTAACCTTCCAGGCTCCTAGAACCCAAGCAGGTCCCCGTGAGAACACAAACGAAGTTGTTTTCTCATGAATGAGGAAGGCCTTTTAACATCTTCAGACAATGCTTAAAACCTGAGAAAAAAGATGTACTTTTCGCACAATTTTATGCTGGAATAGTGTCTCAAAAGTTTATGTGCAAACAGATAAGTACAACATGTAAGCTACAAAGAGAGACAAAACTAAGAGAGGCTGGTTTTTGTTTTGCTTTGTTTTTACAGTTACCTTTAGTGCTTCAATCTTTTTGCGCCTTAGTTCAATTTCTTCATTTATTTCATGTACAGGAGAACCAGTTTCATTCTGTAAAACACTCAGGCAAGTCAAATGTATGTATTTCACAGACTGACAGAAGAAAACATTGTAGCTCTCTGTTAATTGTATTACCTTGCAAATCCTTACTCATTCCATTCTAGCAGTGTTGCAAGTATTCAAGCATCAGTTCACAGGAAAATTTTAACAATTTCTGTGGATCTTAATTTTGAAGTTTAAGGTCCAAAACACATTGCAGAAATCATCCAGTTTGAGACTGCTTGAGTTGCTCTGGCTCAGTGCTAGGGGATTCTGGAAACTGTAGTTTTGTGAGACATATGGCTTTCTCTGTCAGAGAGTTTGGTACCACAATAAATTACAATTCAAAGGATTCCATAGCACTGAGCCAGAGCAGTTACAGCAGTCTCAAACTGGATGATTTCTGCAGTGAGTTTTGGACCTAATACACATTTATACTCTATATACTTGCAAATAGAAGGGTTTTAAACTAAGGAGTCTAGAGAGAAAGGCATCTTATCAGGAGCTAGGAAATGCAAAAGTGAGGTCCGGGACAGCATGTGGCCTGCACCTTCCCCACTCCTGTGCTACAGCATCAAGGACCTTTCATATAACTGCTTCTTCTAGTGCACTAATAGGCTGAAGTCTGATCATAATGAACTAGGTATCAAGAAGGCTTCTACTCTCTTGTACTACATCAGAATCAGTGGGCTTTAACTGGATAAGACAGAAGAATCAATTTAACTAATATGGCAAAGAAAAGAACAATCTATCTTAAGAGCAAGAGTCACAGAATAAAAACAAAATGACTTCACTGTATGTTTTAATCTGGTTTTAATCTTTTTATTGTTTAATCTCATTTTAACTTTTGTATCTTGTGGATTTTTAACAATAGGTTTTTAAATTTCTTATAAACTGGTTTGAGTCCCAAACTGGGAAAAAGGAGACAGAAATCATAATCATAATAATTTAAACTAGTAAAGACATTTTCAACCTGCCTTTTCTCCACGAAGTTTAGCTTTAATTTGCTGACGTTCATTGAAGTTTTGAAGCCTAATTTGTCTTAATCTTGCCAAGTATTCCTGACAGAAGAAAAAAAAATCAAAGAGGTGTTTCTGTGAGACTGTAGATGCAATAATACAGACTTTTAGTAAAGTACATAAATTTCACCAACTGGCAAATAAATGGAACAACTCTTTGATACAAGAGTAGCACCACTACATTTGTAAGTGAATTCAGTGACTCAACTGATCCATGATGGTGGATCAGGAAGTGTGGAACAGTTATAGCTATTAAAAGCAATGAGGGCTAATTGTGTTGGAAGGGAAAATGAATGATTCATTTCTGGTGACAGACTTAGGTTATTCATCAAAGGGACATCTCTAGAACTGCTTGTGATACTAATTAGAACTCTAAGACGAAGCTCATTCCTTTAATTATACATGACAATCCATGCAGAAAAATAAGGCACAAAAAAGGGTTCTATATGTGTAATGAAGGCAGCAAGCATGCAAGAAGCATACCTCTTCCTCCTTGTTTCTTGTTTTCCTTCCTCTTGAAGAAATGGACCTGCCTCCATAGATAGCTGTCAGGTTTTGCAGTGTGTCCTGTTCACCATTTAATGCATTAAATTCAAGAATGTCTGGGGCCATCACATCATCTAGCCTTACATGTATCAACATATTGCTAATTATCATCATCATCATTATCATCATCAAGGAATGGTTACCCATGATAAAGCAAAAATGCAGGCTTAAAGATCATCTAATTATCCAGATTTGTTCCCTTTTTCTTTTTTGTGTGTTTCATCATGTAGGCATGCCTTTAAAACTGTCCAATTTGTTGGTATAAGAACATTGCACACTATATCTACAGTGACGGATATACTTAGAATTTTAATAAACATTAGCCCACATTTCTTTTTTAGTTAAGCTAAAGTGCCAAACTTTGTTCATATCAAAATAAATAATGTAATAAATAAAGCATTAAATGATGAAATAAATAAAAATTCACTTTAACATATATTTATGGCATATTTCCCAAGGGAATCTCACCTTGAATTTTTTCCATAGATCTTGACATGACTATGATGATATCACAGACATAAAGTCAGTTTTAAAATTAAATATTAATATAAATTTAAGATTTTAATTTTGGGAAAGTTGATAGCTGAGACAAACGGATACAAATATCACATTGGTGTAAATAATGGAAAAAGTTATCTTAGTAGTCCCTGTAGAAGGCATTTTAGATATTAATCTTTTGTCTGGACAATTTTCCAACTGCAGGCATTTTTCTCATATTAACTTATTGGCAGAACATTTTAAGAGTGCCCAAAGATCACAAATTACTCTAGGCTGCAATTCCTTGTCTTCCACTCTGGTGGTAGATCTGCATTTCTCCCTCCCACTACACTCTCATACAGCATAACCCTATTATTCATAGGACCTTCTGACCCTAAGTAGAAAATGTACAAAAGTGTCCAGGAGAGAGAGAAAGCGAAGAATAAGATTGGTTGTGTGAACTGCTTTACACTTCAGCAGGTACTGGATACAAACTCAAGCTGCTCTTTTTAAAACTTGGTGGTTCATTTCACCTTGAACAAGATTTAGTTTTCACTAACTCAGAGATGGAAGCAAAAAAGGACAAAAGGTCATGGGGAACAAGAAAACAATGGAAATTCACAAGTCAGAAGCTATACATTTGCAGTTGTTCTTTCTATTGGAGAAGTTCAACAATCCTATCAATGCTTCTTCCTGTGCAAATGGGTTTTGAACATATGCACATATACAGATAGCTGTCATCTTCCAGTCTGTATGTATCACATGCTCATTGCCATTTTTAAAAGAACAATGACCTACTTTATACTCCCTTAAAATTACAAAATGAAAGAACTTTATTTCTTTGGTACACTAACATTCCTCTGTATAGACCAAAGATGACAGAAAGATCAGGCCACCACTGACGTTATGTTGTATTTGCATTTATCACAT
>NC_056526.1:136672790-136784274 GCF_019175285.1 Sceloporus undulatus | reverse complement strand
ATAATAATAATAATAATAATAATAATAATAATAATAATAATAATAATAATGTTTATTTATATACCGCTATTCCAAAGATCATAGCGGTGAACAGCAAGTAAGCTAATTAGCAAGTAAGCTAATTTGCCCCCAACAGTCTGGGTACTCATTTTAGCGACCTCGGAAGGATGCAAGCCTGAGTCGAGCATGGGCCCTTTTGCTGGTCTTGAACTCGCAACCTTGTGGTTTTGAGTGAATGGCTGCAGTAGAGGTATTTAACCACTGTGCCACCAGGGCTCCATATACACTACATTATCTACCAGCAAAAGCTATAAAGCATGAAAAATAAATGTGTTTATAATATGAAGTCAATGTGCAACTGAGGATCACAACTATAAAATCAATCAAAATATCCTTAGAAAGACTCTATAAATTAGAAGCATTCTATACAATAGGCATTAAAGTTTAAGTTTCAAATTTGAGTGTTGAACTCCTCCCTCTAAAAACTATCAACTTACACTGCGAAATTGAAAGCCTCTTTGTTTGCTTAGACCTTAAACTTCATATAAATGTAATATGTATGCCAAAACACAGATGTATGCTCATTAGGTAAACCAGAAGAGAAAGGGGGAAATGTAACATAAAGCCATAGTTTTGCATTCTACAAATGAACCAGAACTAATCTTGATATTCTGTGCTCTCCACTTCCTCTTTCTCATGTATATAAGGGAAAGACTGCTTACAATTTTAAACAAAGCACAGCTTCTTATGATCAGTGACTTATTTAACAATGAATGCACCTCATTTTATGTTTCACTTGTCAAAGGAGGGAGAAGGAGGAAACATGTGAGGCGCAACAGGCTAACCAGAGCTTGTTCATGTAGTAGGAAATCATGGTTTCTTGTTTCAAATCAATTAGGCCATGGGTTGTTCATATAGTTACATTTTACATGAAATTTGCACAGAACCATTTGATAGACCAATATGGCCTGAAACAGGCAGGTGAAAAGCGCCTTTGGCCAATGTGAAAGCATAGTGTTCAGATGATGCATGCCCCCAGATTGGGCTGAAGCTGCGATCTGGGGGCATGAGGCCCAAGCCCAGCACAAAAAGAAGTGCTCCTTACTGGTGGTCCATGGAGGACCATGGCAGCAGCCAGCCTCGGGACCACAGCATCTGGTTGCCATGGTCTTGCACTGAATGGAAAGTGATCGGGCTGGGAGGCCGCTCCCTCTGCTCCAGCTGCTTGATGCTTAACTGAATTAGAACACCTGTATAATAGGTTCTCTTAAAACAGGCTGCTAAAACATAGCTGCGTGGAAGAACTTTAAAGTAACTAAGGCCCGATACAGACGGGCAAAAGCACCATGCTGGGGCCGATTTAAGGGCTCCGTAGGGCTGGGCGTCCATGCCCAGTCCTAATAGCAGTGCCTGTGCGCCATCTTGCTGCGGTCCTGCTGACACGGGTCGAGCGACGATGATGCGTGGGTGTCTGAGTGCCCAAACAGCGCTTGCTGGAAGTGGTGGCATCAGGGCACGCGAGCGCCATAAAACAAGTCACCGTAGGCAGCTTCGTTTTAGGGAGTGCATCGGTGCCACGCAGTGTAGTTTGTGCGGCACCAACGAGGGGTAAGACAGGCAGCATGGAGCCACCCATCTGTATCCCCCCCAAGACCTCCATGTCAATACCCATATACGCTACAGGATTTTATTTGACAGCAGTTCCTCTTGTTACATGAAAAGCTGCCATTAAATCTTGTCATCAGGAAAACTCCAGTGTAGGAAAATAATTTAACAGGAATAATGAGAAATCTGATTGCAGAAAAATTTTCATTAATTTGCACCAATCACAATGGTTGTCTACTCAGAAACAAGCCTTAACAGTGTTCAAAGGGACTTACAGGTAAGTATGTGAAGAGCTGCAGCTGTAGGAACACTGCTTTGAACAATGATCATCGCTGCTACATGAACTGAAAACCTCTATCTCATGGTGCTAGCCATGACAAAAAGTACAATAAATATAAATTCTATATTTAAAGTGACCCAATTTTTAGGAATAAGTAAACTTTAAAAAGAGAGATCACTTTAATTTATGGACTGCTCTAACAAAAGCTCAAGTGCTAAGGATTCTTATTGTCTCTGTAAAATTATCAATATTTTAGCAAGTTCAAATGACTATTAAAAAGGCAGTTCACACACTTGTACAATCGGAATGCCAAATGTCCTACCAGGTGTCCTTCAGCACGAGCTTTATTCTGCATGGCTTCTCGCTTCCGCTGCCAAAATTCCTCAACTTGTTTAGCTCTTTCTGCAGCTACCCATCCTTTTTGCCTGGGGATAATGAGTTTAATTTACTAATATGCCCTAATAATTATTAAAATAAACAAAATGAAATGGAAGCGAAGAGTATGAAAAACACCCATATTTTAAGTTTTCACTAGACTGAGAATAAGGAGTATGCATGGAAGAGAACGTGAGCATCGCTCAGAAATTTCTACACCCAAACTTGGTTGAGCTGACAAATGTATATCAATTAAAGGGCAAAGACCTACTTTTGGCCCTATTCATATGTTATATGAATAACATATTCATATGTTATATGAATAACACGAATAGACTGAAACATGTCAGTCTGAAGAGAACCAGTCATTTGTCTGTTTTCACATTTTTTACTTTGTGAATCACCCAGGAGTGAAGCTTGCCTCAAAGTCAGTATAGGCAACCCTTCTCTAACGTGGGGGATGCGTTCTGGACCACCACCCCACATAAAAGAAAAAATGTGACCCTTGAGCCCCATTGGAAGTAATTTGGCTTGTGTTCGCCGGGTGCTGCCGTGGTCGCACACCCTATTACTTCTTCTGGAGCATGCAAGGCTTATTTCTAGCGCGGTGTCCAGCGCATGCTGGAAGCCACGTATGCCGTGCTCGTGTATGGCATGGGCACACTGTACTGACATTAAAAACAAAAGAAATCTTCAAACACTCTTACACTTAATCCTCAGGAAACACATACAGTTGTTTTATATTGCACATTCACCATCTTTATACAAATGCTATATTGCTGTCTCTTACAACAAACATGAATAACAGAATTTCTTCCTTAAAGCAGCTGTATGTTTGTGAACCTTTATCTGTGTTTGCTAATAAACTAAATAGACATGACAAAAACCTACATACAATGGATAGAACTAAATGTACCATCACTCCAACCTGTTTGCATTCGCTTGTCTAGACACCTCCTCTAATCTTTTCATTCTTTTTCTAATTGCATCAGCATCAGGTACATGATGGTGGCCTACAGGCCCGTTAGGCAGTCCTGCATGAACTCCAGGTGGAAGCCCTCTGAAAATAAATACAGCGATTTTCATTACTTTTGTCTAGAATTATATGTTCTTTATGTTTAATGAATACATACATACATACCTTTCAACAGGCTCTTGACCGGGCTTTTCTTTCAATTCAACATCTTTCCCCTCTGTTACTTTAATATTTCCCCTCTGTTGCTGTATCTGATCAAAAATAGCATGATAGTGTTCATATGGTCCTCGACCAGGCACAGGTGAAGAAGGCACAATAGCTCCTCCGCCACCCAAATAATTAGCCTAAAAGTTAAGAACAAACAAAAAAAATCATATTTTCATGTTCTGTCAACAGGCATTATGTTTAAGATAATACAAGTCTGATTTTTTTAAAAATAACTTTACAATATAAGAAGTCTCATTTGCACTACAATGTGGTAGCTCATGGTACAAAATGATTTTCATTTGTTCACCTATCAGCGGTAGAAACTCATGTATTTATTCCTAGTACATCTTCACTGAAAGAAATGCAAAGAACAAGGTGTTTTGTGGCACATGTAACATTGCACTATTAATTATTTTACTAGTGTCCATTCTGAGCAAAAGACAAATCTCAGAAACAGAAAATCTCAGTATTTGCTCATACAGAAAGTCTCAGTATTTGCTCATACATGTTTCAACTCCTGTTCCAGTAAAAAAAAAAAATCTATTCTAAAACATGCACCCATTTCACAGCATGTTTCAACAAAAAATATTTAGTCAGTAAAATAGCTTCATACTAATAGAATTTGTTAATGAAATGCGCCTTCAATTCAATTGGAAATATTTATTCAGTGGTTTGTCATTTTCTTCCTTTTAAGCCAAGAAAGGATGACTGTCCAAGATTATCCAGCCAGTTCCCACAGTTGATAATTTGATTTGAACCCTGGTATCCAAAAGTCCTAGTCCAACATTCAAACTACAATATCACACTGGCTCTCCTAAGTGTGAAAAATGTACATAAATAACACATTTATATTCTGTTTCACACACATATGCAGACTACCTTCTGCCTTACTCTGGATCCCATCGAAGCAGTCTACTATTTAGTTCAAATCTATCTCTTTCTGTAACTCAAAGGCTGAATATTTAAAGAGGAATATTCCACTGTATCCTCTGTCATCTGCACTCAACGCAAATCATAACTATGACGCTATTTAAGGGATGGAGCAAATAAGTTATTATTTAACAAGCAACTGCTGATCACTAAGAGTTAGTATTTTATTTAAGTACCAATATGTTTTTGAACATATTAAGCAGCAGCTCCAACCTTGATCTCACCACTTCCACCTGTGCTCAGTACATTCCTCCATCCTTGCTCCCTGGCTCTGTTAATTCGATCCATCTACAAATAGATAAAAATTAAAACTGGATTATAAAAATTGTTAAAGCCTCTGTCAACTGAACTTCACAATTAAAAACTTTTAAGTCAAGCATTTTACCCTTTCCTTCTCAAGTCTTCGCATCTGCTCAGCTCTCATGAAACTGATCTGTAAAAATAAATACCTTTTTAAGGGATAGAACATCAAGCTACTCAACAGCTGCAGTAACCAAGGGACCAATTTTTAATTTACCTGTTCACGCTGTCGTTTTTCCTTCTCAAAAGCATCTAGCCTTTTCTTTCTAGCAGCTTCCTGAAAAACAAATATACCAGAACCGTTATTTCACCAGGTTGAGCTGAGGATGGTTAGGACTATATGAGAGACAGACACACTCTGATTAACATACTGTATTTTCTGGCGTATAAGGCTACTTTTTAACCCAGGAAAATCTTCTCAAAACTCGGGGGTTGTCTTATACACCGGGTGTCATCTTATAGGGCAGGTGCTGAAACTTCTGAGCTGGACTGGAGAATCTGCAGTCGCCACATGTGTAACTGAAGGGCAGAACAAGGTGCAGGTGTCCAGGATGCCCAGGGTATGGAAAAAAGAGCTGTGTTTGCAATACCGCTCTGATAGTCTTGGAGACAAGGGAGGGCTGGGCAGGCAGGGAGAGCTGACCAATCCAAGCAGGCTTTGTATACAACAAGTTTTCCAGCTAAGTATCTGCATGTCATAAGCATTTGAATTAAAATTACCATATTGAAATCAAATCTGATGTTTTTTAAATTTTTATTTAGTGTGCTTTGGAAGAGGGGTAGTCTTATACAGCGAGTATATCCCAAATTCTATATTTTAACTGGAAATGTTGGGGGTCGTCTTATACACCCAGTCGTCTTATACACCGGAAAATACGGTATATATAAAGTTAGAAGAAATCTAGTAAAAGGAAATAAGGAGGAAAGGTTTGAAGGCTTTGTTTTGTATTTAAAAGCTTTTAGCTTAGTTTCCTTTGTTTTCATGTTTTTATACCTCAAACATTTTCCTCCCTTCTTCAATTGGTTTCCCTTTCTTCACTGCAGTTGGAGGGGCCTAAATAAAGAGTGAAACTACAAATTAGCAAGAACATATCATATATGCTAGAAGGTAATTGAGAGTGCAGAATGACAGATATAGAAACACTCATTTATAAAGTTAACTTGGCAAACTTGCTACAACAATATACCCTCATCCTATGAATGTTTACTGAGAAATAAATCCCACTTTGTACAATAAAGTTTTTTGACAGGACACTTTATGCAAAGGACTATAATTCTACAGAGTAGTTACTGTATATGCATGTTTATTTTTTAAAAGCGCTGTTCATTTCAGTAACAATTACCTCCCAGTACATGCATACAGAAAAGTACTGTAGCCTTAATGGATTATCAAGCCCAGAGACAAAAATAACTGTTAAATACCCCCATCACTTATTTTATTGTCAACAATGTGAGGAAGAACAGAATATTAACAAGAACACAAGTTATTTGTGAACAGAAAATGAAATATAAATAAAGTATGTATGTGTGTACTATGAAAAGAATCTTTCCCTCTTCTGCTATTCCATCATGAAAACATGTTGAAAAATGTATACGATTTTAATGCAAGATAATGTATGACACAGCATATAATTCATCACAGGTATTAGGAATTTATATTTAGAAGAGGTACCAAAAGAACACTCTCTTTGGAGAAACAATTTGCTATATAGAACGATTAGATTTCTCCTTCAAGCACATGGCCGTACTGAAAATATTTATATCCTGACTTTTCCCAACAATGGGACACTCAAAGTAGTTTTCAAAGAGACAACCATGTTAGTTTGTTTTAGCATAAAGTGGGAAAGTGGTGTGTGTGTGTGTGTGGGGGGAATAATCCAACAGTACCTTTGGCGGGTTACAGACGGGCAAAAAGGGGTGTGTTCATGAAGTTATGAAGGTATAGCCTTCAGACGGCCCTTACCTGAATGCCGCCATGAACACGCCGCCCGCACGCCCCAAGCTGGAAGAAGAGGCATTAAAAAGGTGCTGCTTTTCCCCGCTTCTTTTCTATATACTGCGCAACTGCGAAGCTCCGTCTATAAGCTGCTGCACCGGTACGCCAGAATTGTTATGCCGCTAATTTAAGTTGCCCATTTAAAAGCTCCGTGTCTGCTGCGTCGCATAATGAGTCGGGGTCCTGGAACATGCGCAGTTTGCACCGAAGCTCTAATTAGAGCATCAGATGCCATGCAGATGTGGAAGCTGCAGCACAGCTGCACTCTATTTTAATGCTCGTAACCCTAACCCTAACCCTAGAGCAACATGTACGCATGCGCTGCTAGAATTGGGGAAAGTTTGGAATTTAACCAGCTGATCACTAGCTGGCAGGAGACCACCATTGTTCTTGGGCAGGGCGAGGGAAAAAGTTTAAAGGAGCCTGGGCACTTTAAATGTGCACATAGGCTTTCTGCCGCCGGTGCTGAGCGCCGCAGCTGCGCATCCGCCAGCCGGCAAAAGAAAAAAAAGCCCCGTTTTTGGCCGCCCGTGCAGAAGCTGTCTCAGTTGCAGTGTTCTCCGAGGCGGTGATATGGAAACTGCGGGTCAGAAACGGCCCCAGGTGAGGCGTCTTCACTGCCCCCCATGTGGAAGCCCCATACACCTGAGCCACGCCCCCAGGGCGGGCCGTCTGGTGGCTCCGTATTCAGTAGAATACACCTCCAAGACGTCTTCCCCTGCCCGTCTGTAACCCGCCTTTGAGACCAATTAGCTTCAAATGGGCTTCTGCATTAGTTCATTGCCCATTACCCATTTTATGACATAGCAATAACAGCTTCATTTATATAGCGTTTCATACCACCTAAACAGTCTCTAAGCAGTTTACAATTGTAAGCTAATTGCCCCCAACAAGCTGGGTACTAATTTTAGTGACCTCAGAAGGATGCAAGGCTGAGTCGACCCTGAGCCCTTGCTGGTACTGAACTCACCACCTTATGGGTTGTGAGTGAGTGGCTATAGTACAGGCATTTAACCTGTGCACCACCAGGGCTCTTACATGATATCATGTTAAAAAGCAGTTTAGATGGTTCCACAAGTCACTGTGAAGAATCCCAGATGAGTCTTGCTGAGACCAGAAGTTCCATACTCTGAATATCACAAAAAAGAAGGCCACCACTCATGTCTCCACCAACTATACCTCTGCTCTGGCAATGGGATACAAAGTGCCTCCCCTGGCAACATAGGTAGGATCACATGTGTTGCAATGATGTTTATGTTATTTAGTTTTATCTTGCCTTTCCTCCAAGGCACCTGAGGCAGCACATGCCTTTTATCCTCACAATAATCCCATGGGACAGATTATATTAAGAGGGCATGATTGACTCAAGTCCACTCAGTGAGCTTCATAACCAGGTGAGACACATCTCCACAGCTGTACACTAGAACAACTACCATGCCCCAACCATGAGGCAATGAAGTCAAATAAATACATATGAGATTTGGCATTGGAATCCTAAACGTTTGCTTTGGAAGTTGGAACAGGCTGCATCACTTCACATTTCCAGATGGTAAATCAAAATTTCAATCTCACTAATCTTCTGAAGCTTGGGGGGTGGCAAAGGGATGGTTTTCTTTCTCTTAATCATCCTTTCCTCCATTTCACTATCGCTATTTCTTAGCTCCTCCATTCCTATTTCCTAATTCTCACTAACTATATCTAGATCTAACTTCGTATTTTATAAGGAGAAGGACTGCCTCGGTCTGGATGGTATGGTAGGTAAATAAAAACTGAGGGAGAAGGCTGTTAGGAGTCAGAACAAATTTAACTGTTTAGAATTCTGACTCCTGCCTCGTGGATGATGCATGGGGATAAATCCAAGGAGAGTGGATTTATCTTCCTGCCATCCCAAGAATATTAGGTTTCCTTTTCAGAAGTGTTTGTTCATGGACTTTTCTGGGAATTGTTGATTTATGTGTTTCATATGTAACTTGTCCACAGAATGGGATGAAAACACTATTAAACTCCCAAGCCTGTTACAAGCCTTAATCTAGATATTGTTTCATACAACACCATATATACAGTCCAAGATTATGTACATTCCCATTTGGACCACAATGTAAGCCACACTGGACACCACACATGTGAACAAGCTCCACAATGCAGCTGCAAAGGTAGTTGTGTGCTTTCTTTCCATTCATTCAAGGGAATCTGCAGATGTAACAATACTCATGACAACTAAACCATAAAACACTTTCAGAAAGATATATTTTTGCTTCATTACCAAATATTGTCTCACCTGTCTACATTTATTTAAAGGCTTCTCATAGAACTTTTTAGCTGATTCCCCAGATTTTTTAAGCATTAAAGGCACTCCATATTTAGCAGCAGGTTTTGTAATTTTCTGAGCAGGTGCAGCAGAGGCAAAGTTTTGTCCTTGAGCTGGTCTCTTTGCTATGTGTGAGAAAGAGGAAAAAAATGTTAATACCTTTGTACAAAACTTCAGTAAGATACTTCCTGATAAACAAGTGATATCAAAGGGAAGGTTGGGCAAGCATTCTTGTTGCGGGATATTATGCAGAGTTGAGCACACTGATTACAATGTGCCAAAATGAAAAATAGCTTGGGGGAAAGATTGACATGTTTTAATACTGGTGAACATACTGTTAGCTTGCTCTTACTTTGACCCAAAAAGGTAAAATGGAATGCCCTTTCAAGACAAAGAAGCCTACAATCTACAAAAAACATTTCTCACCCATATATTCAGGAAGAATATTTTAGCAACTACCAGTTTCTGGGTCTTTTCTCTTTTAAAATGCTTTAACTGATGTTTAGAACTGAACAGAATAAAATATGAGACTTTTTCTAACTGATCAGTTGAAGTAGGAACTATAAATATGTTTACTGGTGAAGAAATTTGCAACCACTGGTACATCCTGGATTCATGCAAAAATCATGATAGCATTTACAATAGCAATAGCATTTACAGTACATTTTTATACCGCTTAATAGTGAACTCAGCACTTTTTAAAACAATTTACAATCTGTAAACCAATTGTCTCAACAAATTGGGTACTCATTTTACCAGCCTACGAAAGGATGGAAGGCAGAGTCAAACGTGTAACCCTGGGATCAAACTCACAACATTGTGGCCGCAGTGCCTGCATTTAACCACTGTGCCACCAGGGTTCCTTCACTGATAGCTGAAATGTGCAGAAAAAATCCTTCAAACTGCATATTCTAATTAAAGTTTCATATAGCAAACACAAGCCACTGCTACTACTAAATGTGCATTGATCAGGTCAACAAGATATCAGTTCTTAGTTTCTTGTGGGTTTTTTGGGATATCAGTTCTTATTTTTACATCATAGTTTTTGGTTAATCAACGACTAGTATTGACTCTTTCTAAAAGTAGCTAAAGAAAACTTTTCATTTGTTACCTGGTCCAGCATGAGGTCCAAACTTCTGAAATACTTTATGACTGAATTCTTCTGCAATAAGCTAAAAAAAACAAAACAATTTCATGTTGCAAAACAAAATTAAGCAGACAATACAGATTACAAAATTAAGATTCTTTATATTGATAGATTGTCCAGATTAGAAAAAAGCGGTTACCATTAACATCCACTCTGATTTAGGATTAAAAAGTCATACTGTATGAGTCTTGCCAAACACAGTATTTCTATTCAGTATGATATGTGAATTAGTACTTAGATGGCAGTGTGCAAATGAATATCAAGTGCAGTAGGCTATATTTCAGAGGAAGGAACTGGCAAAATCATCTCTGAGTATTCCTTGCCTAAGAAAACCCTATGAAATTCATGGGCTACCATTATTCAACAGGCAACATGAAGGCATGTGACAATATAAACACGTGAGAAGGGACAGAGAGGAAGCTTGCCTCCCATTCTTCTCTGCTTGTGCTATACACTGAGGGCAAAAATTTGAAGGAAACAGTTTATCTGTGGAGGTTCTGTTTGTGATTTGGAACTCAGGAAAATTACCAACAAAGAGGGTGGGATTAGCACACACAAATGAGTACATATTGGTATCTGCTGGGGTTTGGTTCCAGAACCCCTTGTGGACACCAAAATCCATGAATGCTCAAGTATATATGAAATGGCATAATAAAAAGATGTCCCTTACATAAAATGGCAAAAATCAGGTTTCAATTTTTGGAAATATTAAAAATATATATTTTCAATCCATGGATGGTAGAATTTATGGATATGGAAAGCTGACTGTATGTATATTGTTCACTGGATATGAATCTCTGACGAGGGGAATTGCAACACCTCATGGAAGAGTTTGAAGTCATATTTATATTTGAATGTGAGTGTCATTTCCAAGAGATATTGCTGCAGAGCATTCTAGTATAATTATGTAACACTTTAAGTGTTATTCTATAATATTCTACAGTAAAATATAGATAAGAAAATAGATACATGCATACCTCTGGTGTGAGAAATTTGTCAATGCGTTTAGCTATAAAAGTTTTCTCCAATATGGAGTTGACAGATGGTCTATCCCTAGGATTTCTTTTGAACAACTGTGAAATCAGACTCCGAAGTTCATGAGAATAATGCACAGAAACAGGAGGAAATGATCCAGAGATTATCTTGAGTACCAGGTTCTTCATATTGCCAGCTTCAAACTACAGAATAGAGACAAATTGTACATATTGTAGATTACTATAATAAGGAATGCTATTAAACAGACAATGACAGATGGAGCTTGTAAAACTACAAAATTCAAAATTATACTTAATCCAGACAGGTTCTCCATAATTAAATTTTAATCTGATTCTTCAATCAGAAGATTTAATCAATTTAAAATAATCTGGACTCCAGAGACAATGGCGCATTACAGACGCGCCGAAGGGGCATGCTAGGGTTAGGAAGGGGTGTGTTAGGGTTGAGAAGGGGCGTCACTTCCTGACGCCCTTCAACCCTAGTATGGACCGAATCTGAACAAAGTGGCGGCACCCGTCCATACGGGGCCGCCATTTTCACGTCGCGGATGCATAGTGTCCAGACGTCGTGTGGCAGAACTGACGCCACGAGTGTGCGACTAGTGTCTCGCGGCGCCACTTCCAGGGCACAGAAAGAAGCACCATTTCAGCGCTTCTTTCTAGCTGCACCTGGGAACCGCGCGGTTTGGCTGCTGCGGTTCCCGGATGCAATTGGCGGCGGCGGCAGAGCGCCCTTCTTGGGCGCTCTGTAATGCGCCAATGACTACAACCAACCAATGGACCAACCACAAGCATCCCCCACAACACATATGCGCATTACTTTCTTTTTTTCTACTGTTTCTAACAGAAAACAGATATGAATGTGGGATATAATCAAGGACAAGCAACAGCTGTATCTGGGAACTTGTTACATTTATATGCTATTAGCACAAGGCTTTTAATCCCATCCATATTTTTATATAACAAATAAAGTTAAATACACAAAAATAGATCCAGTATAGTTTTCTTTTTAAAAAAAAACAATTCTATGAATAACTATGTCAATTATTTTGAAATAAAAACTTGGGGAGTGCAAGCTGCCATTACACATGCAGATTTGTCTGGCTATTCCCAGATACATACTACTAAAATTAAGATCTACAGGATCACACATGCATAAAAGATGCATTAATTTACATTATTATTGCATCTAAAAAATTGTGTTTGCAGGGAATTGGGAAAAATAAATTCACTCATGAAGTATTTTCAAATTCCTACTTACTGCATGTTTCAGTGTACACATTTCATAGAGAACACAACCAAGAGCCCATATGTCACTAAACAAAAAACAGACACAGAATGTTAGTTTGAGCTGTTCGCTTGACACCCAATAATTTATTTTGTCCCTGGAACTTAAGTTGCTTTGTTAAAGTCTTGGCCATCTTCCTAAATTCAGTTATGTCAAAAATTTGAATGTATGTCTACTACAGTAATATCTATCATATGTTCAGTGTCTGAGGTCAGAGCTAGCCAAAGATACTTTGTTTCCTGAGGGGAAAGGGCAAGATGCCCACATTGCACTTACAGAAGGTTGTTGAATCTTACTTTAAATGGTGATGGGACAGCATTCTTCACTGCATCTGAGTGCAGCAGGGGTTTCACAGGTATAAGGCAGATTGTCTTGAACACAGTGGAGGCATCTCCACCGAGGAATAGCCTATGAGCTCCTGAGGCTGCCCCCTCCACAGTCTACAAAGTCTATTGTTGCTTGAAACAAATGGTTCATTTTGCCTAGTGGTATGACCACCCCTGAATAAGCTTGTCAGATCATGGAAGTTGTCACTGTTGAAATCTACAGGACCCTGATTCGGTTGAGTAAGAACCAACAACTAATGTAAACTTTATCTGCCTGCTTCTAGTTTTTATTTCACTACTTCACCAGCCATCTTTTCCTTCTGTAGAGGAAAGAAAACAATTCCCCTAAGCATGCTATCCCAAATGCTGAGAATGATCAGTAATCGCCACTGCTAGCTTAGTGGACTAGATGAGGTCAAGGCTAGTCACATTAGTACATAAACTGAAGTAGAAATTCATGGAAGCATGTGACACCTCAAGGGCCCAATTTTAGTTTCCAAAATTTCAAGAAATATCCTCCAAAATATTTTTGTGCTAAAAAAAAAGCCCTCTGGAGCTCAGAAAACTCCCCCCCCCCATTATGACAATAATGCCACATGTCCCCTAGAGTGCATTTAGGGAGAATTGCTTTTTGTTTTTTGCAGGAGCAAGATCTCCTGGGATGCAGCTCCTCAGCCTGCCAAAGTTGCCCACTCCTGTATTAAAGGATGCCAAATTATACGTACTACAGTTTTGCTGTACAGAACACTTCAGCACTTTCCAATTCAAGTGTTATTTTGAACTGGGCCAGGGGTAAAAACATACTGGTCTGACTGAAGGGATCTATTGATTTTAACAGCCCAGAAGAGATTAACTACAGTGGTACCTCGGGATACGAAATACCCAGGTTACGAAATTTTCGGGATACGAAAAAATCCCATTGGAAATCATTGTTCCGGGTTACGAATGTTTTTTCGGGTTACGAAGAAAATTTTTGGTGCTTTTTTCGGCTTTTTCGCACGAAACGCGGCTTTTCCCCATTAGCGCCTATGGCAATTCGGCTTACGAAGGCTTTTCGGGTTACGAAAGCGGCCGCGGAACGAATTACTTTCGTAACCCGAGGCACCACTGTATATTGTACATACTTTTTTAGGAGAAATATATTACAGGTTGAATATCTCTTATGTGAAATGCTTGGTAACAGAAGAGTTTTGGATTTTCAAAAATTATGGAATACAGTGGGCCAGCCGTATCAAGCAGATAGCCATCTGTGGATTGGTGCTCCTGTGGATTGCTCCATTGGTTAATCGTCATTAACCAATGGCACTATTGTCGGTGGGTGTGCTTGTTGAGGTATGGAGCAGCACTGAAAAATGTTCATATGTGGCAGAGAAGCTAATGGACACTAACTGCTCTTAACCAGGAATTGGTTGCAGCTGTGGATCTAGACAGCAGGTGATTGTCCAAGGTTGCAAAATGTGCCAGAGTGCACGTACCACTTATGTAAATATGCTGTGTCATCTGGAATGGTGGACAGTAATCCAGGTAACACAGGAAATTGTACAGGAAGGGGTTGAGCTAGATTGCCACATGGCAAAAGTGTATATAAGCTCAAATAATCATTGTACAGTTTTGTGGGTTTTGTAGTAGGAGGAGTTTGTGTAGCTTTGTTCTCGCGTGTGTTTGCAACAAAAATAAACAGTGCCTCTTTGGAAAAAAGTCAGCCTACGGTGCTTTCATCTAGCAACTGTTTTTCCTGGTCTGCCAGTTTGTCTATCTACTCACAAGCTTCCAAGATTACTCTGCGTTTATCTCTTCATATTTCTCCCAACAGTGCTGATGCAGAAGGTGCATGTCACTAACCATTGTCTAATATGGGCTTGAACTCCTGCGTTTTTCCCCATCTGCAGACCACCCCAGAACCAAATCCCTGCCGATGAAAAGGGCTCCCTCAAGCCAGTTTTAAGACACATTTCATATACATCTCATACATATAGTCTGAAAGTAATTTTATAAAATATTTTTAATAATTCTCTGCATGAAACAAAGTTTGCATACACTGGCCCATCAGAAACCAAAACTGTCACTACCACAGCCAACTATGAAGAAAGTTTAGAATTTTGGAGCATTTTGGATTTTGGGATAAGGGATACTCAACCTGTAGTTATTGTTTTGTCCCCAGATATTTACCAGCACGGGGAATTAAGTCTCTATGCTTTTCATTACTTTCTGTACAATGAATGAATGAAAACACTGTATTGGATAAACTGGGTATGATGAAAGATCTCAAAACTTATATACAATGAACATCAATGGGAAAAAGTTACTACTAAAGCCTACCTTTTATTGTTGTAAGGCTTGTTCTCACAGATTTCTGGTGATAGGTAATATGGTGTTCCTATACACGTTCGTGCAAGCTCAACTGTACTAAAAGAAGAAGAGATAGCAATAAATTCCACTATTCCTGGTATTACAATACCTGGTATTAGAACTTGCAGGGTGGCGGCAGGGGGGGGGGCTTTAATGTTACCTGTTAAGGACTCTAGCTATTCCAAAGTCTCCCAATTGTATTGTTCCATCTTTGGTTAAAAATATATTCTAAAGAGGGAAAAAGAAGAAGAAAAGAAAAGCTGAGTACCATGCCAAACACATTCAATAAATAAAAAAGTAAATAAATAAGTAACTTAGTTACTTTAAGTTAATTTTAATCTAAAACCTAATTGATCATTATAGCGAGAAATTACTCTTAAGTAAATGCATACTAATATGGGGAGATAGCTCGATGTCAAAATTTTCTTTTAGTATATATAAAAAAGTACTATTTGAAGAATAAAGACATAAATTTTACAAATACAACTTAGAGGGAATGTATGGATAAACCATGCTACTTTGCTTATTCTAGACCAATCATCTTTCTCACCCAAACCTATAAGCAGTCTATTGCACAAATACCATATATACTTATGTACAAGTTGACCTCATATATAAATTGAGGGTAGGTTTTGGGGGCAAAATTTTGCATTTTGATACGACCCGTCGATAGGTTGAGGGTACAACTTAGGGGTATGTAACAAAGGATGCAAATAACAACCCCCCCACCCCCGCCCCCACACGCTCTCTCCTTGCAAAAAGCAATCAGGGCTGTTTCCCTCCTTCCTGGGGAAGGTGGGAAAGAGGGGGACATACACACGTACTCTCTCCTTGCAAAAAAACAAACAATTGGGGCTCTTTCACTCCTACCTGAGAAAGAGGGAGACACACACACACATGTGCGCCTTGCAAAAAGCAATCAGGGCTGTTTCCCTGCTCCCTGGGAAAGGAGGGACACTTACAAACTCTTCTTGGCTGAGTAGCAGCTGCAGAGGTAAGGGGAATGGCGTGTTGGGCAAAACTTTTTTCTCAACACTATTACCGTATTGACCCGTATATAAGTTGACCCAGGATTCTGGGGTCAGGTTTTTGGCATAAATTTTCCAAGTATATTTGCAAAGTATTTTCCAGGTCATAACTTAAGATGCATCACTGCTTCTCAATGCAATAAATAAATAAATAAATAAATAAATAAATAAAAAATAGCCCTCCCTCTAGTCATCAGGCGCCATGCGGCCATGGAGGGAGAAGCAGGCTCAGCTCCATCGGGCCTAGCCTGGACTAAGAAGAGCCCTCCCTCCAGTCCATCTGCCTTGGTCCAGGCCTCAGAGGGAGAGAAGAACTGCTGGACCTGATCCCCTTCCCCACCCCGATTCCCTTCTTCTTTTGTGTCATGTCTTTTTAAATTGTAAGCCTGAGGGCAGGGAACCGTCTAATTAAAAATAATAATAATTGTAGATCACTCTCAGAGCCTTTAGGGTTGAAGGGCGGGGTATAAATACTGTAAATAAATGAATCATAAAAGGCATTAAACAGAACTCCAGGTGCTAAGTAAGTACAGTGCGCCCACACCATACGTGGGAACCAGCATATGCAGCTTCTAGCTTACGCGGAGGCCACGTTGCCATTAAACAAATGGTGTATGCACTTCCGCCACGCCTACTGCACCACATCAGAAGCATATGTGGAATTCCCCTTACGTGGGGGGATCCAAAACAGATGCCCCGTGTAAGGGAAGGGCCACTATATGTTTACTTGCAATATGCAATAAAGATCTTAAAGTGCATATAATCAAACATATAGCACTAACAGTATCAGTTAATTGCTTCAGATAGCTTTGGTGGGCGAAGTACACAAAAAAGAAAAGGAAAGAGGAACATATGGACCCAAAACTTAATTGAAGCTCATTTTTAGAACACCGAACTGTACGTTAACACAAACCAACCCTTATATTAGTATTCTTCAGCAGTGGCATACCTGCCCCAGGTGTCACGGGATGTGTGTGTGTGTGCGCTTCTGGGGGAGGGGGCTTCAGGGGAGGCACGTGGGGCACTCTCCCTCATTGCCTCCACATAGTCCTACTCATGAGTAGGGTGACACAGCAGTGGGAGCAAGGTGGAGTGAGGCCTAGTATTCTCCCTCAATGACTCCACATCATCCTACTCATGAGTACGTCAACTCGGTGGCAGCAGTGAGGTGGAGGGGGACCTGACTCCTTGCTCAGTGTTTCTATGTCATCCTACTCATGAATAGTGTGGCGTGGCAGCAGCTAGGTGGAGCGGGGCCTGGTCCTCTCCCTTAGTGCTTCTGCATCCTCCTACTTGTGAGTAGGGGGATGTGGTGGCAGTAGCAAGGTGGGGGAGGTTGGCCCTCTCGCTCAGTGCCTTCATGTTACCTCATGAGTAGGGTAACACAGTGATGGCAGCAAGGTGGGGGGTGGGGCTGGCCCTGTCTCTCAGTGCTTCTATGTCATCCTACTTGTGGTGGCAGCAATGGATGAAGGAGGAGGCCTGATCGGGTGTCACCCCTGTTCTGGGATGTCACTCAATGCAGACAGCACCTCCTAGTGACACCATTGCTCTTTAGATATCAGTCTAGGGTGTCAGTGGTAAAGCTAGACTTAGGCCTGTTCATTAGAATACTAAGATTTAACAGACTTTTCTGTCTTTAACTCACCTGTGACTTTATATCTCGATGCAAAATTTTTCTGTCATGTACATGTTTCAGGGCTAAGCATAGCTGAACAAACCAATCCATGATCTAAAAATAAGAAAAACAAATTAGTTTTTGACAGAAATCTGGATTTTCAGTTTCTCTAGTGTCCAACTCTGTGAGATGCAGTTTTCTGTAACCTGCTTGCTGCCCCCAATACTTGTGTTTTCCATCAGAGTACCTTGTAAATAAAAATGAAATATTTTGGTACTACCATATTATAGAATACTCCCAACACTGCAGTGCAAAGAAAAATAAAACTATACATTAATAACCCTATGTATATTAGAAATAAAACTCTATATACAAAAATAGTGAAATCTCCAGATTATTTTACCATGTAGAATCCGTTCTCATTTTGCCCTTACCATCCTATTTTCCTTGTATAGCATATTCTTTATACAGTATTGTGATTTCAAGGACAGAGACTCTTTTACTGCTGAATTTTATTAGTCTAAAAGGATCCTTTGAGCAAGGAAAATTGGTTCAATTTTCAATCATCAGAAGTTTGAAAGCATGAGTTCTTAATAAACTGTAGAATAGTGAGGTGACCCTTTATGTCTGAGTAAATCATTTTATTACCAAGCTGTTTGAAGTTTTAAAGATTTCATTCTAACCTGAGCACAAATGCTAGAACCTTGAATTAAATAGCACAGTTGTAGATACTGGGACCACTTCTATCTCAAATCTGGTCATAATTGCAATTTTTGACAAAAAAATGTATCCCACTTCATTATATTTTCAAAACCAGCTGTCCTAGTCCTTAAAAAACAAAAACCACCAGGTTCCAAGCCTCTTCTATACACAAGACTTGAGTTGCAGAGAATGGCAGGGGTTTAGCTTTCCATTTCCAAGGTGCTCCAAATTAATTTTGGAAACTCATTCAAAGCAAGCCCCAGCTAGCCTAACCAGGTTTAAGCTGGTGGGAGGGAGAGAAGAGACTGCTCCCCTCTCAAATTTCAAGCATTCAAGTCAAGATATGCTGGAAACTCAGAATGGAAGTAGTAGGCCTCAAAACCACTTGTGAGTCTGTAGCCAGAGACACATATAGGAACTGTTATTGCACTTCTGATATATTTCTAAAGCTCTTCGAGCCTCAGAATGAGGAGTGGCCTGGCTCTTGTCCTTGTCATGCTGCACTTCTGCATACCGACACTCATACACAAGTATCATTCCCAGTTCTATAGTCAGGAAGAAGGACAGAAGTTATCACAATTGCCAGAGGGTTTGGTTTGGAAAATAGAACTGTGGATCCCTTTGCCTGAATGTTCTACTTCAGAGGTGCAATACAATGCTAAGAACAACACCCTTACTCTTTGGGGAGGGACATGGTCTTCATAAAATTAAATTAAAATTGGCCACCATAACCAGCTAAGATACATAGATCTCTTAATTCACAGATCACCATAGTAGATGTTTATAAAAAGACAAAGAATCCAGTAGTATCAATCTCACAATCAGTTACCTGGTCTTCAGAAAACAGGACACCTTTCTGAGCATTAATTTTTTTAAACAAATCTCCTCCTTCACAATAATCCATCACTATGTAGAGACAACCCCCCTTCTGTAAAAAACAAACAAAAAGGAAACAAGCTTGTGTGACATATGGTCACTGACATTACCAGCTAAACCACAGCAGGCAATACCTTCTTATTTAGTTTCCACGTATTACATTACAAAACTCAAACAGGAAAGATGAGAAACTCATAGCCAGATTCTAACCTTAAATCTGCTTCTAACCAAGGATGTTGGAATCATGGTGATAAGTAAAATATACTTCCCAGACTTAACAATAGTCAGCATCTGATGGCGTTCTTCTGTTAACTAAGATAAAGTTGTGCTTAGACACACCTACTTTTGCACTATGTCAAAGGAGGGAATCGAGTGCAGTTTCATTATATATGTGTGTTTTGATATAAATAGTATAATACAACATAAAGGAACATTCAGAGTAATAGAAATGGAAAAGGAAAAAGACCAGATGTGCAAACATAAATATATATAAACCTAACCTAACATAATATATTAAGTACTGTATGGCTAACAAAAATACAAATGGGCCTTGCCCTCCCATCCAAACTGTAATGAGAAAATTACAAATCCATAAACAAAAAAGAATATTATTCTCCTATTACAGATTCAACTAAATTAACTTACTGAGGTTACTATTAACCATAACCTCAAATTATTTCATCATCAGATTACTTATTGCTCAAAAAAATTCACAAATGGTTTCCAATCTTTCACAAAATCTTCAGATTGTTTCAATGCTATTTCCATTCATGCAACTAGCTATGCACATGGTAGCACATGACAAAAAGAACATATACACTACCCATTTACACAACTGGAAAATCAATGGAAGTCTGTGGGCATACTGTTTTCCTCTGTAAATGTTACACTGATTTAGGCCAATAAAAGGCAACAACTAATATAAAAATCCTACCAATTCAGCCCCTTTGATCCAGTTTCATGTTTTCATACTTGAGTGTATTATTTCAAAATGTCATGTTATTTTTAAGCCTAACCTTCAAAGGATTCTCTATACAAGACAATATTTGGATGTTTCATGTTGGCCAACACAGCAACTTCTCTCCTTGATTCTTCTCTCTCTTTATTTGACATCTTTAAAAAAAATGAGACTGAGTGAGAAAGAGAGGGCTACAGATATTTTTTAAAATATATATATGAAAAGGTAATATAATAAAAACAAACTGAATTGGAGAAACTCACCTTGGATATATTGATCTCCTTAATAACATATTGTTTGCCATTTTCTTTTGATTTGACTAGAATTGCTTTTCCAAAAGATCCTTCACCAATCTTTTGCACCTTAATATATTTGTCCATGGTATTTTTCTAAGGCATCCTTATGCATGAGCTAGGGAGAAAAAGTATACTTTTGAACAAAACATCTACTTTGTTCTTACAGTACCTGCCACATCCAAAGACATAGCATGTTAGTCTGGAAAATGAGTATGCAAAAGGATCTTGTAGCACCTTTGAGAGTAACTGAAAAAAAGAAGCTGGCAGAGTGAGCTTTCGGAAACTTGGCTCAAGTCTACGAAAGCTCATACTACCAGCTTTTTTCTTTCAGTTACTCTCAAAAGTACTACAAGATCCCTTTGCATGGTAAATCCAATGATGCATTACATTTCAGATTCTAAATTAGTTCTCTTTTTAATACCATACATCCCTTCAGTCCCTTCCATGTGGAACTCTCAAAGTTCATCAATAAAATAATATCTGCTTCAGGTAAGTTTGCACTGTCCCATTTCCATATCGTAGAAGATGTTTTTCCATGGAGCACAGAAACGTGCACATGCTTTACCAGATAAGATGTTTTCACTTGTTATATACTAAAATGATATAAGTCACACCTGCAGTACAAGTCAGAGAAGGAGCACTACAGCATTTATTATTATTTCCACAGAAGCATATATATGAGTTTCTCCATTTGGAACACCTGACCCTATGCATATCTATTTGGAAGTAGGTCCTACTGAGTTCAGTGAAGCTTATTCCCAAGTAAGGATTAAAGCCTCATCTGTGGAATCCACTTCCAAGTAAACATAAGGCTTTCCAGAAAACATGAGGAGTACAAGTTTTAAAAGGATACTTCAAAATGATTATGGGACATGTGTGATAGCATAGCTCTTGATAACAAGAAAAGTTTGCGAATCCTAACAATAACTACAGAAATTCTATAGTTTCATCATGGTATCTTGGAATCAAAATCAGCCCCTTTTCTAAACACCCAACAGGGTTTACACCAAAAAACTGGATTTATACCAAACAATTATGTCTTATTAAATAAAACAATGTACAAATTGGGCAAATCTTGAATACATAAGTGTCAGGGAAAATACAAAAGTAAGTGAAGCCCTTATTTGCTTCAGCTCAAAGGGAATGATTGGAATCATGTGCTTAAGTAATCAGTTTAAGCTGCAGCAATGAGTTTGGGAGGTTTTGTCCCATAAAAAGGATCAAAAACCTTCTAAATTTGGTCCCCTCCACATGACTACAGTGGTGCCTCGGGTTACGAAAATAATTCGTTCCGCGGCCGCTTTCGTAACCCGAAAAGCCTTCGTAAGCCGAAAACCCATAGGCGCTAATGGGGAAAAAGCCGCGGCTCTGCCGCGGCTCCATTTAAAATAGCGCCGGAGTTTTTTCGTAACCCGAAAAAACTTTCGTAACCCGAAACAATAAATCCCTATGGGATTTTTTCGTATCCCGAAAAATTCGTAACCTGGGTATTTCGTATCCCGAGGTACCACTGTATGTGGAAACATGTCATGATACAAAAGCCATCTTTGTTGATCCCAGAAAATCAGTAATTGAAACTTGTTGGTTACAAAACAATTGTGAAGGATTTGGTGTTCTACCAAATAGTGCCAGACAGTCTGCAAATTGAGAAGGTTCAAGACTACACAGTACCCCCGCAGCTTTCGGCTTATGCTGAAGCCGCACTGTAATGAAATGAAATGCAGTACTGTAAGCAGGAGCCCCATTGTATTCAATGGGGCTTAAGTATACACAATTTTTGCGTTATGCTGGGGGGGGGGAGAGTCTGGAGTGGATCCCCCATGTAAGGTAGGGCCCACTGTAGTTACTCTGCTCAGGAATGCCATCCTACCAAAATCTCTCCTTACAAAACTGGTATTTCATCCAGGAAGTAACAAGCAATTCCACAGCAACATCCGTGTATCTGTAGACTATCTTGCCTTGGGCAATGTGAACATTTATAATCTGGCAAGCTGGAAAATACTGAAGAATGACGCTCATGGAAGGACAGCCAAGAGGAAATAATTGTTCTCTAAAAAGAACATTGTTGCATACCTGAAATTTGGTAAAGGTAAATGATAAAGATAAATGATTTGAGACTTCTGGAACAATGTTAACTGAACAGTTAGTCAATTTTTTGGACTCAAAGAAAAATATGTTTGGTGAAAACATATTTTTTGTGTTTTTGGAAGATGTTCACAGAATTGGTTATCAACCAAGTTGGTGGAAATGTGATATATGAGCCTGCTTGGTCACCTCTTGACCTGGACAGTTTGCTATCGCCACAACTGCATCTTTAGTATACCAGAAGATGTAGAAGAGAATGTCAAGCCATCTGTCCAAGAGCAGATGCTGAACCAAAAGTGAGCTATGCAACACGACAATGATCACTAACAATACAAAGTAGCAATAAAAGACTGGTGACTTTCTTCTTCTTGCAGAAACACCATTTTAGGATAAATTATCAAAATTTTATAGTGGGATCTGAAGTGAGCTCTTCATGCAAGCTAGCTGTCAAATGTCACTAAACTGAAGCACCTCTCTAAGAAGGAAAGGGCCCAGATTCCTCAAAATCATTGTGAGAGACTGACTAACCGTTACTTGAAGTCACTGTTGGCCAAAAGGTTGTATCGCGTAGAATTACTCAACACCTTTTTTACCTCTGTGTTCTCAGAAAAGGAAAAGGTTGCTCAACCTGAGGATAATGGAGCAGAGGACAGAATGGGGAATTTCAGCACAGAATAAGCAAAGAGATAGTACAGGAATACCTTGTTAATCTAAATGAATATAAGTCTCCAGGACCAGATGAACTACATCCAAGGGTATTAAAACATATTATTGAAAGAGCTGGCAAATGTAATATCAGAGCCATTGGCAATAATCTTTGAGAACACCTGGAGAACAGGAGAAGTCCCAGCAGACTGGAGGAGGGCAAACGTTGTCCCCATCTTCAAAAAGGGAAAAAAAGAGGATCCCAACAATTATTGTCCAGTTAATCTGACATCTATACCAGGAAAGATTCTAGAGCAGATCATTAAACAGAGAGTCTGTGAACATTTAGAAGGCAATGCCATAATCACAAAAAGTCAACATGGGTTTCAGAGAAACAAGTCATGCCAGACAAATCTAATCTCTTTCTTTGATAAAATTACCATCTTGGTAAATGAAGCGAATGCTATGGATATAGTATATCTTGATTTCAGTAAGGCCTTTGACAAAGTTCCCCATGACATTCTTGCAAAGAAGCTTGTAAAATGTGGGCTGGACAAGGCAACTGTTACATGGATTTGTAACTGGTTGACCAGCCGAACCCAAAGGGTGCTCAACAATGGATCCTTTTCATCATGGAGAGAAGTGACCAATGGGGTCCCACAGGGCTCTATCCCAGTGCTATTCAACATCTTTATCAATGACTTGGGTGACAGAATTGGTGGCATACTTATCAAATTTGCAGATGGCACCAAACTAGGGGGAGTACCTAATACTACAGAAGACAGGATCAAAATTCAAAACAACCTGAATAGACTAGAAAGCTGGGCCAAAGCTAACAAAATTAAATTCAACACGGAGAAATGTAAGGTATTGCACTTAGGGCGGAAAAATGAAATGCACAGTTATAGGATGGGGGACACCTGGCTGAATGAGACTACGTGCGAAAGGGATCTAGGAGTTCAAGTAGATCACAAGTTGAACATGCGTCAACAGTGTGATGCGGCAGCTAAAAAGGCCAATGCAATTATCAATAATTGTATAGTGTAGAGAGAAGTGATATGCCACTGTATTCTGCTTTGGTCAGGCCCCACCTGGAATACTATGTCCAGTTCTGGGCACCACAATTCAAAAAGGACGTTGAGAAACTGGAGCGTGTCCAAAGGACGACGACTAAAATGGTGAAGGGTCTGGAAACTATGTCCTATGAGGAACGACTGAAGGAGCTGGGGATGTTTAGCCTGGAGAAGAGAAGGTTAAGAGGTGATATGACAGCCCTGTTTAAATATTTGAAGGGATGTCATATTGAGGAGGGAGCAAGCTTGTTTTCTGCTGCTCCATAGAACAGGACCTGAGACAATAGATGCAAGCTCCAGGAAAAGAGATTCCACCTCAACATTAGGAGGAACTTCCTGACAGCAAGGGCTTTTCAACAGTGGAACACACTCCCTTGGAGTGTAGTGGAGTCTCCTTCCTTGGAGGTCTTTAAGCAGAGGCTGGATGGCCATCTGTCGGGGATGCTTTGATTGGGAGTTCATGCATGGCAGGGGTTTGGACTGGATGGCCCCTGTGGTCTCTTCAGCTCTACGATTCTATGAAATGAACGGTTCATATACTTCTTCATAAATGAATGTTGACAGTTGAACTAGTTGTGTACAAATAAATGACAAAAAATCCTATTGTTATATCATTTGTTTAAAAAAGTTAACCATTGTTTTATCTAGAGTAGACAAAGATCTAACAACATTTTAGGTTAGAAATACATAACAATCCAAAAAAGTTCATAAACTTCATGCTATGCCAACTATCTGGACTCAGTACAGGTATACCTCAATTAGCAAAACTGACTTGTTCCCACGCATTTCATTTTCAATGAGTTTTGGTACCAGAGGAAGAAATAGCATGGAAACAATAGGGAGATTGTCCTGAACTACAAAAAGAGCAGTTGAACACATTTCAGCACACTTCTTATTCAAAACTAACAATATGTTTCATGTGAAAAGAAACAACCAGGAACTGTCAACTCTGCTTAGGTAAACAAAAATGTTTCAGACTTTCCAGAGATCATTCAAAAGCTTCTTCTAAAATGCCTCCATCGATTGATTACCTTTTTCTTTCTTTCACCAACCTCCCTTTTCTTATGATTGACATTCTGGTGGCCAAACATACAGATCTATGCTTTGTCAACACACTGGGGGTAGCAGTGTTTTGCTGTTCATGTATGTTCAGCAAGGGATGGTAGGATCAGCTTAATCAGAATCCCATTCCTTCTCAGCTGAAGCTACTGCATCTTTTAGTGAAGAAACATTGTTGCAAACCAACAACTAGTCTTTGTTTCTCCAAACCTCCTTCATCATCCTTCCAGTGTTTTATTGCACTGTTTTATTAATGGTTCTGCAACCCAACATCAAAAGTTTGTGTTTCTTCAGCCCTCCACCAGCTGGGTAGAACAGAGAGACAGCTGTAGTCCAAAACATCTAGAAGGCACCAATGTGGAAGGCCCTAACGTCCAAAAAGGTGCCACCTGTTAACTGATTTCTATGCAGTTGTTTTTGTTATGTGCCTTCAAGTCATTTCCAACTGATGGCAACCCTAATGTGAACCTATCATGTGGTTTTCTTGGCAAGTTTCTTCAGCCTTTGAGGCTGAGAGAGTGTGATTTGACCAGACACCTGGGGGGTCTCTTGTCCATGGCAGGTGCTGATTACCTCCAATTTAAGAGGCTGCGGGTGTACCTACACTGTCAAAATAATATAGTCTGACACCACTTTGCCATAGCCGCATCCTACAGAATGCCGGGCTTTGTAGTTTTGTGAGACATTAGCATTCTTTGGTGGAAAAGACCTTATGAAACTACAAATCTCAAGATTCCCTGAGCACTTATTGCATTATTTCGACAGGGCAGATGCAGCCTGGGAAGGCTGCTGAGAAAGTTCAATCTAAGCCACTCCAGGGAGGAAAGAATTTGTTGTTGTTAAGCAACTTCCAGTCGATCCCAACCCGCAGTGATCCTGTGGATGAGAGACCTCCAAGACCCCCTGTCCTCCACTGCTTTGCTTAGGTTCTGTATGTTCAACCCGATGACCTCCCTAGTAGAATCTATCCATCTGCCATGCAGTCTTCCTCTCTTCCTATTTCCCTCCACCTTTCCTAGCATTGTTGTTTTTTTCAATGATTCATGGCTTCTCATGATATGTCCAAAGGATGACAGTTTCAATTTGATCATCTTGGCTGCCACGGCTATTTGCCTGATCTGTTCAAAGACCCATTTGTTTTGTCTTTTTGGCTGTCCATGATATCCTCAGCACTCCTCTCCAGCAACACACCTCAAGTAAGTTGATTTTCTTCCCATCTGCTTCCTTCACTGTCCAGTTCTTACATCCGTACATGGAAATGGGGAATACAATGGCTTGGATGATTCTAACTTTAAGGCTCTGTTGTATATCTTCATTCTTTGGGATCTTTTCTAACCTTTCATAGCTGCCCTTCCCATTCCTAGTGCAATGGCTAATATTTTTAATTCTGTATACATTTTACATTTGATGTCGTGCACACTGCCTAGTTCATTGTGGGGAGGGATATATAAAGAAAATAAATCTTGCCAAGAAAACCCCATAGTAGGTATTTGCCATAGGGTCAGCATAAGTCAGAAACAACTAACAGCAACAACAAGTTTGTCTTCTTCACTGTCCAGCTCTCACACCAGTACATAGTAATGGAGAATACAATGGCTTGGATGATTCTAACTTTCACGCTCATCTCAAAGGGAGTTTTTCTCTTGCAAACCGAATTTAAAGTTTGTTTCCTAGACTGAATCTCCCGGCATCCACATGGACAGAAGGAGGAGAGGCCCACCTGCATCAATTAACCTTCCATGGCATCTGAACTGAGCACAACCACAAAATTTTGGCCAAATGCAGGGCTATGACTAACATTGTCAGTCCCCCACTCCTGTATCATTTTTAATATCATTGCCTGATGAAGAAGCCACTGGAGCTTGAAACCTTGCAATATATATTTTGTGCATTTTGGTTGGCCTCATAAAGGTATCACTGTTTTGTGGATTTGGGATGTTATTGCTGTTTGCTACATGGCTCAACATGGAAAGCCAGCATAGTGTAGTGGTTTGAGCATTGGACTATGACTCTGGAGACCAGGGTTCGAATCCCTGCTCAGCCAAGTAAACCCACTGGGTGACCTTGGGCAAGTCACACTCTCTCAGCCTCAGAAGAAGACAATGGGAAACTCTCTCTGAAGAAACTTGCCAAAAAAGATTTGGTGAAGGGTCGCCTTAGCCTAAGTCGGAAATGACATGAAGATACATAACAACAACAACGCCAATATGGCTATCCTTGAATATGGCTAAAGACTGACATTTATGATGGCATAAGCTCACAACATGACTTTCTTCAAGGGAAAGGAATGTCAAGATGCGAAATGACTATGGCTGCAATTTCATGAAAATGTGAAGTCATGCTACCTTTTAAGTTTTTGAAAAAGCTACACTCAATGAAATCCTGTGAACATTTACTCAGAGCAGGGCATGGAGGCCCTTTTCAGACTCACATCTAACGTATAATCATGGAGCGGTGCTTGGGTGTTCGTTCATGGCTTCAGTGTTGTTTTAATGTCTGTCATGTTATAGTCTTTGTACATGATATTTCTAATTGTTTTATTATAGGCTCATCCCTCCGTATTTGTGGCTTTGGTTATCCACGGATTTGATTAATATGTCCTCTCTAGGAACCTCTAGGTCCTCCTCTATGCAACTCTATGGTCAACTTTAACTCAGCGTTGCCCTGAGAGAGAGAAGACTCTACTAGCCCTTGCAGCTCCTCCAGGGCAGTTCTGTGCTCAGGGTCTGTCGGGCTGGAGGCCCTAGAGATCCCTAGAGAGGGCCTATAAACCAAATCCGTGGCTAATCAAAGCCGCAGTGGCCCTCAATATGTCCCCTGGGAGGGGTGTTTTGGGACTTGGGCTCCTGGCCACCAAGGCAGAGGCTTCTGGGAGCTGAAGTCCATTACAAAGGGCACAGCCTGCCTCATGTCCCCATCCCTGGCCCTTTGTTTTGAGAACACAACAACACAATGACTCACAACGAAGGCGCCCCACTTCCCTTCCCTTCCCTTGTTGTGTGTCCTTTTGAAGGCTACTGCCTGATTCATGGGGACCCCACCATGGGTCTTCATGCCAAGGTTGCTTCAGAAACGGGGCTTGCCACCGCCATCCTCTGAGGCTGAGACAGGGTTCGAACTCACAGCTCTGCCAAACCCCTCCTTCCAAGTCCTGGCCTCGACACACCCTTCAGCCCCTCCAGTGGTGGCCCACGGCGAAGCCCAGCGCCAGGGGACTTACGAGGCGAGAAGCGCGAGAAGGAGGCGCTACTCTGCAGGCACCGCCATCAACTCTGCAAGCCCTCCGTTTGCGGGAATGCTTCCAAGCCAACCTCACCCTCTTCTTGCAGAGCAAGCTTCGGTCCCGCCCCCTCCGCGTCGCCATTGGACAGTTGGCCTAGAATCTCCCTTCCCATTGGGCGAAACTCAGAAAGACGAAAAGGTTAGGGTGCGTGCGCTCAAGGTCGGGAGCGCCGCAGCGGCGGTTGCTTACAGCTTCTCCCTGGTAACGCGCGCGAGCGGAAGGTCACGTGACCAGAGGAAAGGGGGCGGGGCCCGCGCGAGGAGATCAACCGTCACTCAAAACGGAATGCTTGGAAAGTGGATTCTGTGGCCGCCTCAGTCAGCTCTGTGCTCTTGGGCTTATTATAATACCCCGCCTCTCAGGACAGGGACTCCTCAAGGCGGCTTACAAATGTAAAACACGATGAGGCTGCATCCACACTAGAGAACCCAGTTTGGCACCGCTTTAACTCTTTGGTTCAAGGCTATGGAATTCTGGGAGTTGGAGTTTGTTGTGGGGCCCAGAGCGGAGATCCCATTTTACAGAACAGACATGGACACGAATGAAATACTCAAGCCTTTACTGACATATTATTTAAAGATTAAATTAATTATAAATTAAATCTTGTCCAGGTCTGGCAAGATTGGCAACTGGGCCTTCCACTGGAATGATGGTATTTGTAGTCCAGGTCTGGCAAGATTGGCAACTGGGCCTTGCACTGGAATGATGGTATTTGTAGTCCAGGTCTGGCAAGGTTTCCAATTAGGTGCTGCAGAGTGAAAAGGGGTGCGACTTTCGTCCCCAATGGGCGTCCTGCTGGCATACTCACTTCTACCAGCATGGATGCAATGGAAGCTAGCTTCCAGACGGCAAAGATCAAGCCAGAGAGAGCCAGACAGCAAATGACGGTGAAAGAGAGGTTCGGACAAGAGTCCGTTCCCTCTCCGCAGGAAGTCGTGCCTTTCCCGGGTCCATTGCTGATATGTGCTAAGAAAACCTGATCTCTAACTGTAATGTCATTTTGAACATGTCCAAGATCGCTTGGCAACAGTACGGACACAAGGCATGACCTCACTCTTGTAGCGCGCCTGTTTCGTTTTATTTAACTGCTCCGGCTGCCTCCTGTTGCATTCTGGGTTTTGTAGTTCAGTGAGGCCTAAGAGCGCTCTTGCTGAGAATTCTAAGTTCTACATCCTTAAACCACAAATCCCAGAATGCAAAAAAGAGGCAGCACTGTATAAGAGCGAAGCCTGCGGGGAACGGGAGTTTGGACGCTGCGCATGCGCGTTGAGAAAAAGCATTTACGTCGCCGGAGCGGGAGGGGGAAGAAAGGATGGTTTGTGTGTGCGTCAGCGAGAGAAGGGCGGGCTCCGATTGGCTGGCGAGGGCTCGCGCGGCCCTTCCCTCCGAGCCCCGCCCCGTCGCCCGTAGCTCCTCCCCTTCGGCCTCGTGGCGGGGGTCAGTCTCCGCCTGGCTTGGCGGCGAGGAGGAGGAGGAGGAGGAGGAGGATGAGGGAGCCGTTCTCTGGGGATCAGCAGGCGGCGCTGTGCGGCCAGGTAGGCGGCAAGGGCCTTGTTGCTCCGCAGCGCTGCAGGACAAGGGACGGACCGTCCTCCAGCCCAGCCGGAGTTCAAAACGCCCTCCATTTTGAGCGGCATGACTACGAAGAGTGGTCCCCCGAACTGGGCTCTTCAAGGGGATTTTGGACTCCAGCTCCCAGAATCCCAGGCTGCTGGCCAACGTGGCTGAGGCTTCTGGGAGATGAAGTCCAAAGTCTCTTAAAGGGCACCGTTTTGGGGAACCACTGATAGGAATGGTGGCCGGGGTTTTTTGGTGGGGCTTTTCTCTGGCCCTTTCCCGTCTACTGCGCGCCTTGGTGAGCCCTGAGACTTTCCCAAGCAAGAGAAGAGAGGAGGCCACCACATTGGCTTTATTGCTCTGACTACAGAAATAACAACCACCCAGTTTGAGGCCGCCTGGGCTGCCCTGGCTGAGTGCGAGGGGATCCTGGGAATCGTAGTTTATTCTGGCCCCAGAGCCCTCTGGCGGAGAAGGCGAACTGTCTCACAAAACTCCAGTTCCCAGGATCCCCTCGCACTCAGCCAGGGCAGCCCAGGCGGCCTCAGACTGCAGTCTGTTTCCTTCCGACCTCAGAGCAATAAAGCAGCACCGTTTCCCTGGGTCTTTCTGGAGCTCAGTGCCTGGTGTCCTCCGAAGTGAGATGATGCCCAGACCTTCCATGAGCTTCTTCCTGTCTTCTGCTTGTCCTTCCTTTTCAAGGTATCCCTTTATTCCACCCTGTTCTTCATCTTGTCTTCTCTGTCCGGAATTTCCTCCCTGAGCATGGCTTTAAACCTTCCCAAGGTATTTGAGGAGTGTCCATGGATCCAGCCATCCACAGCAGGACAATACTAAAAACACTCCAGAGAGCAAACCTTGAGTTGTCATTTTATGTACTGTTTTACTACCTCATTGCATGCACTGAAACTGGAGCATCCTCAGATTTTGGTATTCCTGGGCATGGGGGGGAGGGGGGGCTGGAACTAAAGTCCAGCAGTTACCAAGGTAGAATTGTATTCTTTGTAATTCTTTTGTATTACAGGAAACAAGTGAAGAGTTAAGTTAATTAACCTGTGATTCTCTGTGATTAGTTTGGAATCCCATTGAACTCACTTTGCCTGAATAGACATGCCTTGGATGTCATTGTTAGACTTGCCCATAAGAAGGAAAAGGCTTATTTCTGAAGAAGTGTTTCATGGTATATCTGGCCTTTCTAACCAGTGGAGTAAAACTGAATCTTCTAACGAATGCATAACAAAAACTACTCCTTATCTTGACAGACATACAGAGAGAATATGAATGTGGGATTGTTCAGCCACTTTAATACCTAATCATTCTCCCCTATAAATAATCCTCTGTGCCATGTTTCTTCCCTGGAAGGCTTGCCTCTTCCTTAAACTTGTGTGTTTTGTTGGCGGTGTGTATCTTTCTACCTTTGAAGGAGACCTGGCTGGCAGAGAGAAGGTTAAGCCCTGCTTCCCACTTTTCAGCCAGTACAGTACTGGACTGTAAATTCTTCCAGTTATCTTTCCTTCATGATTTGTAGTCATCCCCATTGTTAGCCATTTAAAAGACATGAATAATTTCCCTAATGGTTCTGCTATAGTCTGAAAGGTCATATGACTCTCACAAAAAGAGTTTTCTATGAGTACAACAGTTTACAGTAGCTTTAAGAGGTAAGAATGAAGCAAATGAAAGCATAAAGCAGGAGCACTGAGATCTATTTAGAGGGTTTAATAGTATCACAAGTAAAACAGTTACCTTGGTGAGTAGTATTTAATGATTAAGATGAAGTAGTATGACACATAATGCTAAATCACTTCTAGTTGCATGACTAAAAATGTTAGTGTCAATGCCTGTCTTAATCTAAAACATTATTTACATCAGTGTTTCTAATTTCAATAGAACTTACTCCTACACCACCATATTTAAGGCTTTTGTTGTGATAATTCCTTATGTGATATATGGTATGATTTGGTATGTTCCATTCATTAACAATATGGTTTGTTTATTTTTTATTATATGTAATCAAAACAGTTTTTAAAACTTGTGCATTCGTTGCATTAATATAATGAAATCCCTGTGTTAGTACACAAAAAGGCTCCATAATGTGACTTGCATATGTTTTTGTAAACTTTTAAAAACTTTCATATATTTGTACCAATTTTATTAGGAAAGGGGAGCAATGATGCAAGAAAAATCAGGATGAGAAAACCTTTCCTCTTACCAATACCTATCGTGTTTAGCTCTAACTTTGGTTTTGAAGATTATCAGGCTGTTGCATTCCTGTGACTGAATTCATGGTGACTTAATTTTAAATGAAAGCTTTAGTATTTAATATATTAAATTCAGTTGGCAATCCTTATTTTGTGTATATACAGTGCAGCTGTGAAATTGCAGAAGGCATTCACTCCTGGACATAGGGACTACAAAACTGGCAGTTACAGAATGTTTGGAGAGGAATACAAAACATTTCTGCTTGGTTTTGCATTTTTGGTGGCAAAATAATGTTCAGTTCAGATTATTAACGGTGCAATCTTAAATGGGTCTACTCAAAAATAAATCCGACTGAGTTCAATGAAGATTGCTCATAAGTAAGCAGATCCAAAGGTTCCCAGACTTTAATCCTCCAGGTGATTTAGACATCAGCTTCCGGAATTCCTATTGGCCAAGTTTACTGAGGCTTTTGGGAGTTGAAGTCCAAAACACTGAGAACCAAAGTTTGGGAAGCACTAAAATTGTAGCATAACCTGTCTGTTGGAAAAAAATAGACTACTGCAAGATAGTGTGTTGATTAAGGAAATACAAATGTAACAAAATGCAAAGACATCAAACAGTAAATATAAAATATAACAAACATGAATCCATAAATACTGTGCACCCATATCGTACATGGGCTCTCCTTATGCGGCTTTCAGCATACACTGAAAGCCACACTGGAAAAACCCTTGTGCGCCCTGGAAGAAGTAATGGGGTGTGCATCCATGGTGCATGCGCCACAGGCACGAACCTCATTATTTCTAATGGGGCTCCAGTATGCACTGGATTTCCCTTATGCAGCGGGGTCCAGATCCCCACGTAAGAGAAGGGCCCACTATATGGATTAGTGTTCATGATACAAACAAGTGTCTCTTCAAAATTATTATTCATAAGTCTTTAAGTCTGGTATCCTAAAGCAAAAACAACCTTTGACAAATCTTCATAAGCTGTGCCCTTTAATAATAGGAATAAGAATCTGTAAGAACTTACAATGAAGGGCTGTAAACATTACAAGGTTGTAGTAATAACCTTTAACAAATCTTCAAAACGTATCCTTTAATATTTGAAATAAGTTGTGAGCACTTGCATGAAGAATGTAAAAATAATGCAGCTGAAAAGCTGTAGTAGTAACACAACTATCACTAGAACTACCAAGTTCTTTTGAAAATAGCTTTGTCAGTACAACAGGCAGATCATGGTTTTCAATTATTATTTGTGGTATTTTCCAGACTCCCAAGAATTGCACTTAATGAACAAATTGTAACACCAACAAACTGCATCTTTTAATGTAAAAAGCCTTTGACTTAAGCAGACTTGAAGATCTTAAGAGCTGGAAGGGGCCACAAGAGCTATCCAGTTCCTAGGTTCTCAAACAGTGGGGTTCAAGTAAGGCGCTGACCTCAGACGCTGAATCGTACAAACCAATCTTGTTTTCTCTCTTACCATGTATGGCTGTGAGAGCTGGACAGTTAAGAAAACAAATAGTAAGAAAATCAATTCATTTGAGATGGTGGTGCTGGAGAAGAGTGCTGAAGATGCTATGGACAGCCAAGAAGAAAAACAAATGGGTCCTGAAGATCAAGCGAGAAATCTCCCTGGAAGCCACGATGACAAAAGTGAAGCTGGCGTACTTTGGACACATCATGAGAATTCATGACTCATTGGAAAAGACATAATGTTAGGAAAGAAGGCTGAATGCTAGACGGATGGACTCTATTAGGGAGATCACAGGTTTGTAGGAACTAAGCAGAGCAGTGGAGAATAGGGGGTCTTGGAGATGTCTCATCTTGAAATCAGCTTGAGGGCAGTTAACAACAACAACATTCGGTGTCAGATTGTGTGATAGTGAGTGAGAAGGAAGAGAAGGAAATAGTGCCAGGGTGTCATGGGGCTTGTGTGTGCATGACAGCAGTTTGGGAGGGGCTTGGAGCAAAGGATGCTGCTTTCTCAGCCACATACTGAAGCTGTCTGCATATTGACAGAGCAGCTGGCTTTGGTAAGCTGTTAGGTTCTTTGGTGATCACTGTCCCAACCATTTCTCTAGATGCATACACTTTGCAGAAATGTTTGGAGCGATGGTTGCTTTCTTCCCCAACCCTTTCTCCCAAAGCACATAGCCTTTTCAATGGCAAAGGGAATCAACTCTTTACCGCCTGGCCAGCAGGGCCACCAGATGCAGAACACAACTCCTTCCCGCCAGTTGCCACTGGTGGGAATGGGCTGCTCCTGCCACTTGCAGCCATGCCTGGGTCTGGCAGAGCTACTGGTGAGGTGACAGAGTCACTATTAAAGTACTGATACCTCCTTTTGTGAAACTGGATTCTCCGTACTAGCAGCTATGAAGGGTAAATGTACTGAAAACTTGAGGTCACCAAAGAACTGGGAGGTGCTCTTTCTATTATCACTCCTCTTTTTAGTAAACTTTGTGCTCAGAAACAAGCACATGTATCACATCAAATATAAACATCGTGTTGAGTTTGGTGTTGAATTTATTGAAATAAAAATGTTCAAATTTGAATGATATTTCTTTATAAAATGTTTAAAAAATGAGTATACATAAATGTGTGAACAAAAATATGGACACTAAAAATAAAATATTTTAATTCACATACAATACTATGTTGAGTGTGGGGGGATTTGTTTGTAAATGTAAAGGGGAGCTTAGGGGGAAGAGGTCTACCGCCTGGAAGAAGGGGAAGAAGTTTGGAAGTCTTATTTTTAAAAAAGGAGCCGCCACCTTTACTGAGTAGTGTGGCGAAAGGCGACAGCTTAGTCTGTCCTGGGATCACCTAAAGAAACACCAGCCTTGCCAGAAATTTGCAAGTTATTTGGCATCATTTTTCTTTGTTTCTTCCTTTACATCCTTTGGTACATGCCCCTAAGTTTTACCCTTGACTTATCCATGGGTCATATCAAAATCCATAATTTTGGCCCCCAAAACCTGCCCTCGACTTATACATGAAGTTGGCTTATAGTCAAGTATATACGGTAGTTTAGTCCCCTAACATACATGAATATACAATTACAGCATTCCTGAAAGATGCCTGTTTAATCTCTGTTTAAAAACTGTCAAACAAGAAGGGTCCACCACCCTCCAAGGCAGTTTATCCACTCACTGTTGAGCAGTTCTTACAGTAAAGAAGTACTTCCTAATGTTTAGATGCACTCTCTTTTCTTGTATTTGAAGCCCTTGTTTTAGGTTCTAGTTTCCGAAACAGCAGAAAATAAGCTCGCTCCATTTTCTATTTGACATCCCTTCAGATAGTTGAAGATGTCCATCATGTCACCTTTCAGTCTTCTGCAAACTAAATGTACTTAGTTCCCAAAGTCATTCCTTGCAAGGCTTGGTTTCCAGGCTTTTAGTCATCGTGTTTACCCTTCTCTGAACACATTCTAACTTGTCAATATCCTTATTGAACTGTTGTGCGCAGAGCTGGACACAGTATTCCAAGTGAAGTCTGACCAAAGCAAACTAGAGTGGCACCACTGTCTTCCTTGATCTGAATGCCAGTGTAGCATAGAATTGCTTTCTGCAGTGCTCTCATTTAATCTTGCAGTGTCTCAATTAATTTGAATAATCTTAATCCAAAATGAACAAATTATGAGATATTACTAGCAGACCTGAAAATTGCTCTGGACATTCACACTTAAAATTCTTAACTCACAAAACAGTGATACCTTTACTGGCCAACCAAAATAATGCACAAAATATATGTTGCAAGCTTTCAAAGCTCTGAAGGTCCACCGGCTTCTTCATCAGGCAAAGATGTTAACAATCATACTGGGTGGGTGGGGAAGATAATATGGCAGTGTTAGTTACAACATTAGTTGCAAGCCTGCATTTTGTCAAGCTGTTGCTGTTCTCAGTTCAGGTGTTGTTGAAGGGGACATTCATGTAGACCAGCCCCCCCCCCCTTCTAGCCATGTGGCTACTAAAGGAAAAAAATTAAAAGTTCCATCATCAGTGAGTATCTAGAGGGCACAATCTCTTGAAAGGAAAATGAGAAAGGCTATTTTAATGCTCATACTCAACAAACCATGTGTTTGTGTTGAAACAGTTGCCACTGTTTGAATAATACTGGTTATGGAATTTGCACATCCTCTGAGTTAACCTTCCAATTAAGTAAACTTTTTTTTATAATTGTTAGATTGATTGTGTATGTAGACAGTACTTTCTAACTATGAGTTTCTTCTTTTTCAGCTTATAGAAGCAGCTAAATGGAGTCTGAACAGCTGTTCCATAGAGGTTATTACCGAAGTAGCTACAACAGCATAACTAGTGCAAGCAGTGATGAAGAACTTCTAGATGGAGCAGGTGTCATAATGGATTTTCAGACATCTGAAGATGATAACTTGTTAGACGGTGATGCATGTATAGGTAAGTGAGTAAACTTTTTATTTTTTTGAGGGGTGGGGTTCATGTCATGTACATGATGGAAGGCTATGCATTAGGATATGCACATGATATAATATTGCAGAAGATGGGCCCAAACAGACAGGCCAAAATAAAGCTGCATTGGCTCACTTTGGTGGTATGCTGTTTAAATGCTGCATGCATCTTAAGAGACTGGAAGCTACGCCAAAGCTACGTTCTAATCCTAAGGACTGGAACACAGGTTTGGCGCAGCGTCTGGCCTCTTAAGATGCATGTATCATTTAAACGGCATACCTCCTAAAGTGACCCAAAACAGCTTTATTTTGGCCTGTCTGTTCAGGCCTGATCTCTTTTATAGTATGAACATAATGAAATATTAGTGTCTTAATTCAAATATTGTGGCCAAAAACATGAATTAGAATTTGGGGCCATGTTTTGGGGTTATGTGCTACAATTCTTCCTCTCACTTCCTAATTCTGACTATCACTATAGCTTTCTATGTAACATCCAAATTGTACAAACTATGGTTATAAAAAAACTATAGTTAGCCACCATAGCAGACCATTATTTGTTTTGGTTTTTCATTTCTCGTTTGGAGACAAATCATAGAACCATAAAGTTGGAAGAGACAAATACCGTATTTTCTGGCATATAAAATGACTCTTTAGTCCTGTTTTATACGTCGGTTTAAGCATTTGTTGGCCTCTACAGAGACAGGCGAATGGCGTAGCCATCTCTCCATCTCCAGGGTGTGTGTGTCCATTCGGGTTTCTATCCCAGCAGGCACCGTGGCTGGGTTCTCCATTTCTCTCCACCATTACAGCTGGGGTGAGGGAACAGGGGGCTGGTTTCAGGGGCTGGTAGCTGGAAAAGGTGGTGGAGAAGAGGCTCCAGAGCTGGTCTGGTGGGCTTTCTCACAAAATTTCATTTCAGATTACAGTTGGCCCTTCTTATACACAGATTCAAGCATCCATGGTTTGAAAATGTTCAAAAAAAGTATGAATTTCACATATCAAACCTTGATTTTCCATTTTTTGGAAGGGACGCTATTTTTCTATGTGATTATATTTAATGGGACTTGAGCATACAAGGATTTTGTTATACACGGGGGATCCTGGAACCAAACCCCAGCGTATAATAAGGGTCCACTGTACTTTGTATGGTTCTTTCTTTTCTGAGCGGATTTTCTATAAAAAAAGAGAGAGAGATCCCAGTAGCTCTTCAGGTGTAGTTGATTTAGCTTAATGGCAGACTACATTCCACAACTGATAAATGTACAGTTTGTACTTGACACCATTTAAAAAGAAAGTCAATAAGAAAGGAACAATAACTCTTGAAGTAACTCTAGACAAGTCATGGATGAATTAGAGGAATAAAATGTACTGTTCCTATTCAGCCTTAATAAGAAAATGGAAGAGCTGAAATGTGTGAAATGTAAGGATAAAATGTTTGTGTTAATTGTTAGGGTGGGATTAATGAATTCAAGCAAACAGCACACCCTTTTTGGCTTATTTAATCAGTTATAGAAATCTGAGCCTATTTGCAAATTAATGAAGGATCATGAAACTTTTTGTTTGTTTTTTCTTTTTGGTCCATGTCCAGAAATTTGGATTGGTATGCAACCTTATAAATAAGTACTAACCTGCCAGAATAGAATTACCATATATACTAGCCTATAGGTCAACCTCATGTATAAATCAAGGGCAGGTTTGGGGGCCAGAATTATGGATTTTTATATGACTCATGGAGAAGTTGATGGTAAAACTTAGGGGCATGTAACAAAGGATGTAAAAGATGAAGCAAAGGAAGGAAGAAAGAAAGAAAGAAAGAAAGAAAGGGAGGGGCGGGAGAGGAGAGGAGGGGAGGGGAGGGAAAGAAGAGAGAAAAGGTCCGGTGGAGGGCTGCTTGTCTTCCCCAGCTCCAATGGGAATGATAAGCGCGCCCTCCCAAAAAATCAATTCCAAAGAGGCCCCATTTTCCTAGTGGGAACGTGGGGCCTTTTGGAATTGATTACAATAGCAGGGCAGACCCAAATCAGGATGCACGTTATTCTTTCAGTGGGAATGGGCCCAGTGTAAATCTATCATGGAGGGAAGTAGAAGACAGCACTATACAGTTCGCTCTCCATATCCACAGATTCTCTATCCATGGATTCTACCATCCATGGCTTGAAAATGTTAATCACAATAGCAGCTTCATTTATATACAGCTTCATACTGAACAAAGCAGTCTCTGAGTGGTTTACAACTGTGAGCTAATTGCACCCAACATGCTGGGTACTCATTTTAGTGACCTTGGAAGGATGCAAGCCTGAGTCAAGCTTGAGCCCTGGCTAGTATTGAACTCACAACCTTATGGTTTTGAGTGAGTGGCTGCAGTACAGGCATTTAACCACTGCCCCAACACATATAAACTCCAAAATGCAAATCTTGATTTTGCCATATTATATAAGGGACACCATTTTATTTTGCCATTATATTTATTGAGACTTTAGCATCCACAAATTTTGGTATCCATGGGTGGGGAGGAGCTTGATACCAAGGGCCCACTGTACCAAGTAAATCCTAAGATGTGAAATGCTATCCTGGTATAAGCCACTTCCATTGATTCACTATTTCACATTGTAAGAGAAGGAAGAATCAAACATTTAACCTAATGTAAAATTCTGGTTGAACAAGTTTTTTCTCAATCAGTATTTCCTCAGAGCATTCCTTTCTTGCTGCATTCAACCTGTTCCATGGTATGTCCAAAACCATAAGGAGTATTATGAGCAGGCTTGTGCTATTTGTAAACCCCCTCCCCCAAATCTAAATGCAGCCCACAAGAATTTATTGTGGCTTGCTATAGCTGCTTGTTTGCCCTGTGTTTCTGAAGTTCCAGGTAGGCAAACAAACAAAAATATTTATTTAGCCCAGGGGCAGGTCTGAACAATGTTTTATCCATATGCAAGGCACTGTACAAGGTTGGCAGAACATGTTGAGTTTGGTGGTCAGTTATGACAGAATGGTCTTCAGTGTCATCTGGAAAGGTGCTATCATAAGCTGGAAAGGAAAGAGCTGATTTCACACATAATGCTACATAATGGCTTAGTGCTGTATGCAAGAGCTTTGGCTATATGATGTGGGGAGCCGTCTGTTATCCTCCCCCCCAATAATAGGGACTAGTGACTAGTGCCATATTTGTATTCTTTGGCTACAACTGTTTCTTTCTTTAGTTTTTTGTGGGTTTTTCAGGCTATGTGGCCATGTTCTAGCAGAGTTTCTTCCTGATGTTTCGCCAGCATCTGTGGCTGGCGTCTTCTTTCTTTCCTGGAAATTCACCAGGCCGCCAGTGGCTCAGGGCCTAGTGTAAACCCAAGGATCAGTACATTTGGGTAGCATTGTTCTAAACATGTAGTTCATCCATATTGAGAAATTACCCTTGTGAAACTGAACTCCCTTGAAGTCCTAGCTGAGCAGAAGAAGAGTAAAGTTCAGGTTTATTCTCATTGGACTGTACCATTGTTGATGAGCAAAGCAGGCCAAAGGTAAATTGTGGTGTGGAACTATGTGTAGAAATACTTTGCCCGCATTGCTTTTCATCATCATTCTTTATTTGTTTCTATCCCTTTCTGCTTCTGCATCTGTTTCTTCACCCTGCCACCTCCACTGTTATGAATCTATTCTTGTGGGCGAACGTGGTTGAAGTGGATCTGTCCACCATCTTATCACAGGCCCTGTGTAGATGGGCCCTTTGCAGCATATCCACGACGTGCTAGGGTTGCCTCGGGGCGGCACGTACACACGTCCCACAACCCTAGCATGTTGTGCAGCACCATACAAACAGCACGCGCAATGATTAAGTTGCAGCTGTGCCGCCTACAAATGACGCTGCGCAGCTGTGACGTAACGGAACTGTCTCTGGCGCTTTGTGGCACCACAAAAAGGAGCCGCTTTTTGCAGCTCCTTCTTTGCTGCGCAGCTGCGCAGCGCCATTTGTAGGCTGTGGCTCTCCTGTGCAGCAAAAGAGTTTGGCAGTCTGCACCCCGCCACAGACTATTAATTACATATCCTTTTAGGACAAGCCCTGCTTGTAACAAAAAAATGTTGCTGATGTGTTTGGATCATGTAGCTTCTATTTAGGCTTCAGTAAACAATAAGAAACTTAATGGGGGGATGCACCCTGTCCCTTGAGTCTTGAGTAGGTCATGATGTTCCTCTTAGCTTGAGCCCGAAACACACTTTTCTAATTCACTCCTGTTTTTAGCAGAAGCTAATTTTCAGTCTTGTTTATTGAGAGAAGCTAATAATGCAGTCCTATACAGGTTTACTCACTGAACTCATTGTGATATAATTCTGAGTTAAATAGGTTGAGAACCTGAATGTCATGTCTTTATTCTTTTCTCATTAGACTATTATCTATGCACCCCATACACACAGACATAGCGAAGAGAGAACACATAGCAAAGAGAGAGTTTTGTTTTGTCTTTCTGTAACAATTCAAATTAATTACAAAACTACTGATATTATTCAGACAGCATACTAAACTTTGGCTTAGGTTTGCTTTGACATTTTTTTAAAAAAATACAAATGGCTTGTGGTTGGCTAGAAAACTAGACCACTTTATTTTAATTTGCTAACTAAACAAGGGCATGGTTTGTCAATCAAGAAACCATGATTTTGTGTGAGTTTCCAAACTCTGGTTTATATTAATAATTGTTTGGTTTAACAGGGCAACCAGTGATTCTTGTACCCCGTGTAGTGAAATTTATGATTGCTTGATCTATATCTAGAAGCCAACTAAAGTTTAGATGCTAAGGTTGTCTATGCTTCAAAAAGATAATTTGGAATGATGTTTGAGTTCAGATACTGTCACTTAAAAAGGTATTTTGTTCACTTTCTGGTTTTGTGTGTAATTTATTTGTTTTATTTATTTCTCCATTTTCTCCAATTATGGGATCCAAGGTGGCTCTCACAGAGTATCATCAATATCATTATCACATGTACAGGAAACTGCCACTTATCTGACAAGTTAGGGATTGCAGCACTGTCAGAAACTGGATGTCATCCACACTGCAGAAATAATGACACCACTTTCACTGCCATGGCTCAGTGCTATGGAATTCCAGGATTTGTGGTTTTGTGAGAGATGTATCCTTCTCTGTCAGAAAGCTCTGGTGCCACAATAGCAATCACAGATTCACAGCAGAAATCCCAGAATTCCATAGCATTGAGCCATGGCAGTTAATGTGGTGTTAAACTAAATTATTTCTCTAGTACAGATGCAGCCTTGATCAGAAACAGAACCCAGGTAGGAAACATGAAGGAATTATGGTGGCTTGCTTGGGACTGCTTCTGTGAACCCATGCACACTCCTAGCAAACTGTCTCAGACAGCTTGGTGCTTTCCCCCCTTCTCAGTTGACTTTTCAAGCAGCATGTGTGTGCACGATCGATCCCAAGTAAGCTTCCATAGGACAGAAGGATTGATGAAAGAGCAGACTCCTTGATGGATTAATGGAGCTTGTCCTTAATTTGCAAGTGTCAAAAAGCAAATTGTCAGATAATGGGCTGTTGGGGGGCAGGGAGAGCTTTTCATATCATTAATATGCATTTATCTGTTTTCAGTCTAGATCAGTGGTCCCCAAACTGTGCCCTTTAAGTGATTTTGGATTCAGCTCCCAGAAGCCTCAGCCATAATGGCCAATCGTCTGGGATTCTGGGAGGTGAAGTCCAAAATTCCTTAAAGAGCACAGTTTGGGGACCAGTGGACTAGGTAATTGTTTGTTATATGTGATCTGGAACCTTTGAGTAAGTTATACATTTTATATTTTTATCTATTATACATATTTATATGCAACTGAACATAAAACATGCCACATATGGAGGCATCACTAGGTGGGTGTGGATTGCACTGGGAGTGTTCACCCAGAGGGATTGGCATGGCTATTGGGCTAGCAAGAAAGGCCATCACCTCCTTTTCCTGCTTGCTCAGCAGCCACAGCAGACCCTAAATGGGCCTTTAGAGTCTGGCATGGTTGCTCTCTCAGTGAGATTCTGAAGGCCCTTGCTGGGGGATGGTGCCGTCAGAGTCAGACATGGCTGCTGGGTGAGCAACCACTCCAGACCCTGAAAGGATGCTCTGGAGGCTACAGCGCAACTCCCCTCAGCAGTGATCTAGCAGGTGCGGACTGCACTGGGAGTGAACACCCAGAGGGACTGGCACAGCTATTTGGCCAGCCAGAAAGGGCATTCAAGGAGAGATGGAGGGAGGGGGAAGGCCAGAATAGTTCCCCTGCACCAGGTGACACCAGCCACAGTGACACCACTGGCCACAGGACTAAAGAGTATAAAAACGCTCAGAAATAAAAAATTAGAGAATGTAAACTAGAAAAAGAGAAAAACAAATGCAGTTTCCAGACCATCTCTAAAGGAAGCTTCATATAAAGTACTGTGAAACAATTCTGTTTTGAGATTTTGAAACATCAAGTACTGTAGTCAGCACGTCTCAGTCTTTGAATTACCATAGCTGCCATATCAATTGAAATGGATAAATGGTTGTCCAAGTCACTGAGTCCCTGTAGGCCTCTAGTAACAAAGATGGACCCAGAAGCACAATCATGCTAAGCACCTAATTCTTTGAGGGGGCACCTCTGTTCATAACAGAATGGTCTCTTACCTGCAAACTACTCATTTACAGACCCTCTGTATCATTTAGGATTTAGTTTATTGTCATTATCCAATTCACCATTCTGTTTACTCATTGATCCAGAGTATGCCCATCTATATCTGCTCCAGACATTATGGAGAAACAGAGCTATATCTCTAATATACAGATGAGACTTGGCTTCATTTGTTCCGACTGCTCCCCAGTGACTTCATGTAGATATTAAAGAGTATGCAGCAACATGCATAAATGCTGGGGGTGAGAAGGACTTCCCAAATGCCATTTTTGGTGATTTAGACTAGAGTTTAGAACAATTAATGAAGTACAGTGCCTCCAGCTTCATCCCACAAAGCAGTTACAGGAGTATACTATGGTCAGTGGTATCAAGAGGTACTGAGAGATCAAGAAGGCAAGCCACATTCTTCTTGTGCTTTTCCATCCACAAGTGTGACCAAATTTGGTTCAGTCCTGTATCCATGCCTGAATCCATGTGGAAATGTGTCGTAAATAATCTATGTCATCCAAAAATATAAGCATTTACCCTAAAACATTTCCTAAAAATGGAATGTTTGTATCAGTAGTTGCTACACACCATTGGCTCAAGTATGGGCTTTTCAGAGTAGTCATACTACTGTTTCTTTCAAAAATAGGCAAGCAGCAGTAAGCATGCTATAGAACTATCTAGTCATACCCTGTCAGGTAGATTACATAAAATGAGAGCAACAGGGATTAGGAAGGCACACGGTTGTAATGCTGTGATCACCTTGTTCAGGTCATCTCCTGAGAGCAGTGCTATACAGGGATGGGAATGACACTAAATATCTCACTGGTACCATAGCCCATTTTGACAGGTGAAATTTACTGCTATGAATATTGTATTATGGCATCAGTATAAATTTATTAAAAGCAGAAAGATTCAGAAAGCCAAGCCCTCCCTCCAGTCCATCTGCTTTGGTCCAGGCCTCGGAGGTTGAGAGGAACTGCTGGACCTCTTACCCTTTCCCGCCACCACTCCCTTCTCCTTCTGTGTCATGTCTTTTTAGATTGTAAGCCTGAGGGCAGGGAACCGTCTAACTAAAAAGATTGCATGTACAGCGCTGTGTAAATTTACAGCGCTTCATAAATAACGGTTAATAATAATAATAATAATAATAAAGTACAAACAGTAGTAGCTATTGTTGGATGTATATTTGTGGGTCCTGCTTTTAAACTGCTGGTTGCAATGTACAACATTGTATACGTAGCCTCTGCCTTTTGTACTGGTGCTCTGATTATGTTTTTGTCCTTTCTTGATGCTGTAACAGAAGCACTTGCTCTTTGAAAATGAATAATTAGGCTAGGTAATGAAATTGTGTTTGTCAGCTTGCTCAGTCTTCTGTGTACTTTGGAGATTTTTCATCTTCTATATGATCCTTTCTTGCATTCCTTCCCTGTTTCCTTGATAGTCCTTCTCCAGCTCCCTTGCCCCCCCTTTTTTGCTGTTGTTGTTTGGTCATTGTGAATTCTTCTGAAGCTTAAAACTGTGGAGGAAGAAATTGTTCATAATATGTAGATGGCATATAATCACCATGCAGCTTTTGGTATCAGACATCCAATAACTAAATAACAACTGTGTGTGGGAGACTAGTATGTGGTGCCATCGTGTTTATATTTATTTGTAAGTAAATCTCTCTGATTTCTGTGGAATTTGTAAGTGTGCCATGGATTACACCTTTCATTATGTTTTTATGTCAGTTGAGTGAGTGCAAATGATGTACCATACAGACACAGTGAACTGCACTGAGTTTTTTGTTTTGTAGATGACAGATTCTTCTTTCTCTTTTTTTTTTGAGTTAGTGTTTCCTCTTGTTCTAATCCATTATGATTTGTGCTTTTATTACAATGTAATTTAGTCGGTGCATATGTATTTAAGTTAAGACACTGTGATTCAGTAGGTGAACCTGTTTGTCAGCCTCTTTTAAAAGATGGAAATATAAACATTGGGATTTTTGTAAAGATCTCAAGGGCAGACAAACATGGCTGACTTCTCACGGCTGATATTTTTACATTAAATAGGCCAGCGTAGTTTACTTTCGTGCATATACTCTTAAACCAGTTTATTCTGTTCTGCTTCAGGTTTAGTCACCTTCAGATGTAGCAAGCTTTATAGATTAAGGCTGCTGTTCCACCTTTAAACGCTCCTTGGTTGTAGCCACTAGCAACCAGGCTGCAATAAATTCCCTTTGATGACATCATCGATTGTGGAAGAACCGAGTTGCTGCGACAAGCCAGCACACACTCCAAATCCCGATCGAATATGGCAGCTTCTCAGCCTGCCGTTGTTCTATAAGAAATGGCTCGCTTGTTCTGATCTTACAAAGGCTCTTTTTATTTCTTACGCTCATGGAAATATCTTCAGATCCTTATTTGCCATATGATGGGGGAGGAGGAGATGACATTCCGCTGAGAGAGTTGCATAAAAGAGGTATTGCCAGTTTATGTTGTGGCTTAGTTCCTTGTGTGTCTTCATATGTGTGTGGCAGGTTGCTTTCAGATACAGAGGAGAAGTTCTTAATTGCTTTTAAAAATGCTGCACTCCCTCTTCCCTGCTTTCTTTCCTTTTTCTTTTTGCCAAGCCCATCTAGTGTGTATTATGCCACAAAATCTAGGCTGCGCTGGCTCACTGGCAGGTGTTCTAAAAATTATTATTAAATTAGCAGATTAGTTTTGCTTTGGATCACATCAGCTAGCGACTCCATCTACAGAATCTGGCATTCTTTTAAATGAAAACAAACCCTGACCATTCTCTTTTACGTAAATCCTGAACTAAATTAGTCCATAGTAATGGCTGCCCATTGCAAAACAGACAAGAGTTAATCAAGGAAGCTGTTTCCTTTCTTCAGTGAACTTAAAGGGAATGCTGCTTGTACTGGGCTTTGAAGTTTCTGTACGTGCTTCTAGAGTTAACTCCTTCTTGGCAGCCTGGAAGCTTGGTGCAATATGAATTTACGGCATGAATCAAAACAGCCATTTTAATCTAAAAATACAGAGGTGGTATACAGAGGGTTTATTCTAATTCACAAAATGTTAGATATTTTTAGAAAGAGAAGAGTAATACAATTAGTACAATTATCTTCTGCCCACTAAATTATTTTCATTCCATGGTTTGACTGTTTGGTGAGGTTATGGATGCTTCCAGGCATTTTTGGATGTTGGCTATTTTCAAGGTATTTGAGGGGATTGACCGTACAAATTCCATGCACTCCAATGTATGTAAACCATTTGAGAGACTGAGTCTTTCTTCATTACTACGAATAGCAGACATGCCTTTTTTTAGAGTCAGTATGGGTGTCACACTTCAGATGACAAGGATTATTGTGCAGAACAGCAGACAAGTTTGTATCTGCCTGGCAATACTGCTTCCTCCTTCCAGTTTAACAGTGAATCATATTGAACCAGTGGAGCAGGAAGCTGCTGCCTAAATCCAGCTTATCTGTGAGCAATTTTTGTATTAAAAGGACCAAGTAAACCACAGCAGAAAAAATAAATATGGCCATATACGTGCCTCTATGTGTCTATTAACTCTTAGGACCGAGTTTGCCTTGGAATTGTATTTCTGTTTACTGAGCTAGGTGCTTCTCACTTGAGCCTCCCAGAAAAGCTGGCTGAACTAAAAATAGAATGTTAGAAGTGTTTTCCTATTTTATAGGATAGCTTGAGATAGGCTACTTGCGAATTTGCACAAAAATCACTTTTATGTATTTATGGCAAATTTCAAGTTAGTAATCTTTGTTTGGTAAATTTTACTACTGTAAAGATGTAATTATTTCATGAGAACACACAGTCAACTTTTGCTGCATTTGCCAATTTGTACTCCGTCCTTCCTAAGGTTAGTTGTTTAAGCCTTTTGATCAAGTTGTCGTTCACATTATGTTTATGCTAAAATAGTAAAACAGCAAAGGTGTCAATTAGTTTTTAAAAACTTCTTTGGGGTTTGTGATAGTCTGTCTACTCTTTCAAAATGTGGAACATTGTACTGATTTGGATATTCGTCCTGGCCGACACTTAAGCCATTTTTATGCAGATATTCATTGAAACTAATTTGGCAGTGCTGTGCTCACTTTTTGGAATGTTGAATTGAAAGCTTCTGAGTATTATTATTATTATTATTAACCTTTATTTATAAACATGTATAGCATTGGGCTGCACTGGCACTTCTTAGTAGATGATATTGGGCAGGTCTGGTGTTACTGTTTGAGTGCTTCCACCATATATAATGATAAAGCAATCAGTTTTCATATTGTTAACACGTGTTAATTCTATAGTGAGTCATGATAGCGAGTCCAGTTTGAGTGAGGAGAAAATAAATCTAAAAGCAGGAATTTTAAAAAACTGGGTACAATTCATATGTAAAGGCCACTGACTAGTCTCAGAGATGCCCTTATAAAACTTGTTGGCAGCCTCTGAGAAAACTGATCTCAGACTGTTTGGAGTGTGCACATGACAGTGATACAAGCAAGTAAAAGAGTCTCATAGGTTGCAGTTGTTGCTCAAGTTATTCCAGTAATCAAAGAACCTTTAAAACTACTGTTAATTTTATCAGAAATTCTAAAATGGAATAATAATCAATAATACTTTAAGTTCAGTATCGTACACAGAATTATTTTTCTTCCAGCTTATTTTAAATATTTTGTTTGAAGGGTCAAATTTAGATCTTGTGCAACTGGTACAGGTATGTTTGTGTTGAGCCACTGCTAGAGAAGTGTGTGTGCGTGTTTGCTGTGTCATTGTGAAGTTAGCCACCTTGAATCCCTATATGGGGAGAAAGGTGGGATATAAGTACCGGTAAATAAAATTAATAATAATAATAATAATAATAATAATAATAATAAATTAGAGGATATAATTGAAAGAAATAGTACTCTGTAAAGATATGACTTTAATGAAAGACCAGGACATTTCTTGTATTTCAACTCTTGCAAATGTTTATGAGAACCTATAACCCTAATACCAGACTTTGAAAATATGAACCCTAAAGAACAGGATAAAGTGGTTATGGATGAGGAGAAATCAAGTTACCAAACTAAAAGGTGGGGCTAAACTTGTATGTCAGATATGCATGTATCAGTCATGTATATGGAGATTAAAACATTAAATATGTAAAATTCTATGGTACTGCCTAATTTAATTTGCTCTTTTTGTTTGTCCCAGATGGTTGTGTAAATAAAAACAATTTCTTTAAAAAAATTACATTTATTTATTTGATTTATATTTCCTTTCTTGCTGTGCAGGATCCAAGGCAGCCTATAGCATTATTTAAAATAGCACACTTAAAACAGTCTTTATACAAACATTTTAAGAGAATTAAATTACAGTTCAATTAAAATTAAAGACTAAAACAATATAAAAATGCAAATCATACTAAAAAAAAAAAGATTTAAAAACATAGTCACATCACAAACTCTCTTACATGGATTTTAAGCCAAGGGCCTGCCTGACTTTTAGCCTGCTGGCAAAGGGAAAGGAGTTGGAGGTCAGCTGAACCTCCCATGAGAGGGAATTCCACAATCTAGGAGCAGCCACTGAGAAGGTGTTCTCTTGGGACCTCACCAAACATGCCTGCGATGATGCAGTCCTGACCATTGCTGAAACCTGGGCATTCGGGTTCAAATCAGAGTTCAGGAATACACCCAAGCTGAGAACTTGAGATTTCAAGGCAAATGTAACCCCATCCAATATAGGCTGAATCACTATTGCCTAATCTGCCCCCTGAATGACCAAAAGCACCTCTGTCTTCTCTGGATTCAGCTTTAATTTTTTTGCCCTCATGATCCAGTCCATTACTGACAACAGGCACTAGTTTACCATGGAAATGGATTTCTTGGAGTTACATGGAAAAAGAGAAATACAGTGGTATGTCACCAGTCTACCAGTGAACTTTGTGCTCCAAAATGCCAAATGACCTCTTTCAGCAGTTTTATGTAGATGTTAAATAGCATGGGGGACAAAAGCGATCCTTGAGGAATCCCACAAGCCAGCCACGAGGTAGTTGAACAGGAATGCCCCAGCACCATCTTCTATATTCTCCCCTCGAAGAAGGACTGGAACCACTCTAGAACAGTGCCCTCAAGTCCCATCCCAGCCACATGGTCTACAAGAATACCATGGTTGATGGTACTGAAAGCCTCTGAAAGATCTAAAAGAATGAATAGGGACCCCCCCCCCAGTCCAGTTCCCTGCATAGGGCATCCACTATGATAGCCAATTTAAATAATCTTTTTCATCCAGGAAACCCTGTAGCTGCGAGGCCACCAGATGCTCCAGAACCTAAAAAGGAATGTTGCACCAGTAGTTCTTTAATGTGTTTGGGTTCATTGAGCCCCCCCCCCCCCCCAATAAAGACCTCATCACACACTCAGCCACAGTGGAACTTTGTCTTGCTGTAGTGAGCCATTCAGAATTTCCCTTATCCCTTCAGCCAGTCCCCCTCAGGTTACTGTGATAAGACATCATCTGATGGCTCTTCAAGTATCCAGCGCACATCCCCAGGCTGTACAAATTGAAATAACTCATGATGATTATATTCACTGGATCTATAATAACCACAGCATCCAAGTTGGGGTGGATCCAAGCTATTTTATTTGCAAAGTGCCATGCAGATTCTTCACAGTGTGTTCCAGATAGATTACCTGCTGCTCTTATAGGAAAGAGCATAACAGGCCCCTGTCTACCTGAGGCAGCTTCACTGGATGAAACATGATACAGTACTTTGTCATTCTTTGAGGTACCATGTAGGCAGCATTCATTTGCTTCAAGCATAGGTGCAAGCATGTTAGAGCTACAAGATTGGCTAAAGTCATGTTCATTAGATCAGCTTCTGCACAATTTTCAACATATTTCAGTTGCAGGTGCAGTGGACATTGTCAATATATGGATATTAAGCAGCAGGTAGTCAATAACCATTACATAGAAGACAGTTTTCTCATGTGATAGTGCTCTTGATTAATATGAAAGAGTTTCTCTTATTAGGAAACAAAGAATATTGTAATATCAGGGGCTAACTAAAGACATTTGAAATTTTGACACTACAAATGAATTTGATTATCTGTTGAAAAGTTGATTTCCTGTTGAATTGGCACATTGTTGTTGGGTCAACCTCAACTCATGGCACCCCCATGAATGAGATACCTCCAAGCCCCTCCGTCCTTAACTGCTCTCCTCAGGTCCTGCAGGCTCAGGGTCGTGGCTTCTTTGATTGAGTCTATCCATCTGCTTTGCGGTCTGTCTCTGTTTCTACTGCCCTCCACCTTTGTTAGCATTGTCTTTTCTAGTGAGTCTTGTCTTCTCATAATGTGCCCAAACTAAGACAGACCCAATTTAGTCATCTTGGGGCCCATATAGACAGGCCAAAATAAAGCTGCTTCAGGTCACTTTGGATGTACAGTATGCTATTTAAATTACACACACATCTTAAGAGGCCAGAAGCTGCATCAAAGCTGCGCCCCAGTCCTTAGGGCTGGAGCATGCCTTTGGTGCAGCTTCTGACCTCTTAGGACACATGCATCAGTTGTTTTTCTTTTTGGCTGTGCATGAATTTTTACAAGTGTATAAGCCCAATTTCATGAAATCCCATGCTGGCTTTAGAAAGAATGCAAGAAGTCATGTTTATGGCTTATAACTGTTGCACACCTTTCATCTGTTTCACATCGTCAGGCCTCAACATAGGGAACTGTATCCTTATTCTCTCTCTCTCTCTCTCTCTCTCTCTCTGTGTGTGTGTGTGAATGAATACTAATCATGTATAAAGTCTCTGTGTCACAAGTAAAACTGCTATTTGAGATTAAAAGTCCCTAGAATGTCTGTACAGCCAGCCGTCCGTATCCACTGATTCACTGATACCCATATCCATCTGTGGCTTGAGAATACACACACATACACACACACACTCTCTCTCTCTCTCCTAAAAGGAAACCTTTTAGCTAATTTATATAAGGGACACTATTTCACTGTGGCATTGTATTTAATGGAATTTGAGGATCCACAGCTTTTAGTATGAATGGGATGGGTGGGTCCAGTGGATACAAAGGGCCCACTGTAATTTTCTTTTCTTTTCCACTGTAAATAGATCTACTGAATTCATTTATTTTTCTTTAAATGCCAGATAATAGCAATACCATTTACATTTCTATACCGTTTAATAGTGAACTTGGCACTCTCTATGCGGTTTACAATTTGTAAGCCAGTTGCCCCCAATCAGCTGGGTACTTATTTTATCGACCTACAAAAGGATAAAAAATTGAGTCCTTTAATCTGGAATCAAATTACTTTTTTAAAAAATTGAATATTTAATCCTTCAAGTTCCCACAGAACTGTTAGGTTTAACAATAACAAACCTTATGACTAATGAACAAGTGCCTTTTAACAATACTGTTAATTGTTTATTAAATATAAATATTGTATTGAATGCTTTGTCTCAGGTTTCTCTAGATTTCCTTTGATCTCGTTCTGTCTTTCAGTGCAACATGTGTCAGAATCAATTCTGTCTTATCCTGCTGATGTTCTACAGTTACCTGAAAAATCTTATTATATAGCTTTTATTTTCTGCAGTCTAAGCACAAAACATAATTACAATTATTTTTCAATAAATCTGCTTAGACAGCTTGATGTTGTGTTTTTAAAGAAATAACCAGAAAAGTCTGCACTCACCCCAGTTACAATATCCAAAATAATAGAGCAATGACACATTACAGGACTTTTTTATACTTATAAAACTATGTTTATAAAACTATGTTTATAACTACTACTACTACTACTGAAAATCTGCTCTTCAGAGGTTTCACTGCCCTACAGAGAATATCTGGATGGAATCTAGGGATGGACTGAGATAGCAGGTGCAGGAATTGCAGGCTTCTGAATCATCTGACAGAATTATTTTTATCAATTGAACTATACCATTGGGTCCCAGCGAAAAGAAAAAGCACAAAGCCGTTGTGCTTTTACATTTGGTAGTAAATTTAAATGCTTCTAGATAAGCTACTTCTGTTAACAAGCTGTGATCTTCCTGGGTCAAGCCATATTCATTCTTTGTTGGTTATATTATCAGTTTTGCTGTAGTAGTTCACTTAGGCTATATGATATTGCTTTTGCCGTTCTCCACTAAGAACAAGATCCATCAGATCCTTTATATTTTTTTCCTACCTAGTGAGACAGTTTTTAGGAGGAAACTTTTTTTTAGGAGGATCAAGTCTGAGAATCCATGAATCAGTCTGAGAAACCTTAAAGATCAGCTGCAGCATAAACAGTGATTCTTAAGCTATCATTTTGGATTACCAGTGCTTGCTTGGGTGGGAGGGAGTGTAGATGCCTTCTTTCTTTCTTGGCCAGTGGGAAAGGTGGGTATTGTTGACAGCTCTCTTCAGGTGTGGAAAGGGGCTCTGTTGGATTGGGGAATCTTCCCCACCCCCTCATAGTCTGATGGCAGTGCCAGCCCTGCTTCTTTTGTGTTTGCAAATGTGCAGGGATTAGACAGGAATGGCTTGAATGAACATACTTAAATATGAAGGCAGAATATTGATCACTCTCAGGAGGGCTCACAGCCTTTTTAAGTAATTGGAAGTCTGCCATTTGTGCAATTTGTGCAAATCTTGCTACATACTTTGTTACAGAAAAATGAGTTCATAGATCTTGGGATCCAATCACAGGACACCTGCTTGCAGGAATCAACTTGGAGCTAGAAGTTAGGCATTCACTGAGAATCAATATCCTAGGCAGATGACGTACTATGCAATAATTTATGTCAGGATTAATTTATTTGCACTCTAGACAAAACTGATGTCTTAAACAGGATGGGTGTCACTTAGGTTTCAGAAGGATGCTCCAGATTTCTGGAGTCTAACAACTTAATGCTATTCTGCACAAATCCAATCAAAAACCTACCAAGCTATTCTGCACAAAGACATTTTAATACAGTAGTTTTATGCAGTTACATCCATTTTGAACTGATAGTCCTCCTTTGCATGTGCTGATCGATGGGGGAATGGGTGAATGTTAGGAAGTGCTTATGCAGCTTTATGAATTGAAAGGGTTTTTATGGTTTCCTTCCAAGAGGAGTCATGCTCAGGTCAAAGAAGGTCAAGGGGAGAATGAATCATAGTAGCCTCTAGGGAGTTAAAATCCCAGCAAATGTCTTGGACCAGCATATCTAATAAACCACTGTCTGAAGGGTCTTGGAACAAAGCTAAGAGAAGAACATCAGTACTTTGTGCATTCATCCAAAATGATTATTCTGTAACAAATCATTAATAGCAAAAAAGGAGAATTACATTTCCACAGAACACAAATGGTATTTTGGAGGATTGATATAGGCTCTACATTGTCTAATTTCCATTGATCAGACATTGTACATAATCAGTTAAAATAGGTCGGTGTATCATTAATTTAATGCTTTAGATTAATAATACCCCATTTCTGTGTGTTTCTGTGCAAGGCATCTGGTGGGAAGGTAATCATAATTATGTCTCTTTGTTCCGAAAATGAGTGTTGACAAGATACTGAAAATATGCTGTCAGACTTAATCTCCAATGAGACATATCAAAATTATATTACAGTTTTCCAGTGTTTGTGAATGTTGCTGGAAGGCCAGGTTTGTTTAATACTTGTTAGACATTATCAGTTAGATCTTGTCTTTAAGGTTTTCTGGTTGGCTGGTCAATTGTTTGAACATTGGCTTTCGTGGCCTTGTAGATAAATATCAGTTCCTGTTCCTTGTGTATTTAAACGTCTTAAGGTGGCTTGGTATTGGACTTACTAGACTCTGCTCAGGGAATCAACAAAGAGTAGATATTTTATAAATTGCTTGATACCAGTATAATAATAACTGAATCAGATAAAACAATAATATGTAGTTCTGTATGATCTTGTGGACCAAAATCCAATGTGATGGTATTGTTGGGACTATTGGCTTCTCCTGCCTGCAGTCCTCTATGTTGAAACCCTGTTCTAGAGCATTGTTCAGTGTTATTGAGTGGATTTTAAAGAATGGGGAAGGGGCTTCAGGACAGGAGGGATTGTGCTTTTGCCACTTAATGCTGGCTAGAGCTGTTTCTACATGCACAATAATAATCTTTGGATACTGGGTACTGTTTTGTCCCATACAAGGTAAGATAAGAGATGATATGATTGTGGATGTATGTGTGTAACCTTTATTCCTTCCCTTACAATCCAGTACAATATCTCTTTATTGGCCCACACTATCTGAAGGACTGCATCACCTCATGCAAGTCTGAGTTTTATTGTTTTTTCCAGGGGGAAAGAGGCTTTCTCTCAGCCCTGCCATCCTCACAGGAGCATTTGGTGAGGACCTCCTGAGAAAGAGCCATCTTTGGTGGCTGTTCTCAAAGTGAGAAACTGCCTTCCACAGGAAGTTAAGCAGCCCCCTTCCCATTCTCCTTACACAAGACACATACTTTATTTAGACAGGGCCCAAACCATTAAATGTTAAAAGAAACATCTTTTAACTGTATTTTTGTACTCTTCTTCTGTTTAGTGGTATGTCACTTAATGCTTTAAAACTGTTTTGGTTCAGTATTTGGGCTTATTAGGAAGGCTTGTTTAATTGTTTTAAACTGATTTTAATGTTATAATGTTCTTAGCAATAATTTGTATTAATACATAATATGTTGTAAGACACATTGCGCCTTCTACTAGGAGAAAGTCGGACTATGACAATAAATAAAATATAAATGTGCTCTGAACATTTCAGCATGGGGATTAAGCCATGGTTTCTAGGCCAGTATAAACAGATTATAAACTTCAAAGAAAAACATTTTCCAATGTTTAACATAAATCAGTCAGTTACACCATTTTGGCAGTAGTGAGCTTTTCGTTGGGATGATAGAGAAGACCAGGTGGATCATCCCTTCCTCTTTGAAAGATTATCATAAAGGAGGAGATAACTGTACTGCCCTTCATCTTGTCTGTCAACCCAAGAAAGGTTTCCTGGTTGGAAAGAATTCTTTAAACTGAAATTTAGTGCAAGGTTGGGCAGCCATGGAGAGGTCAGAAGCCACATACACTTTTCACGCCCACTCCATGGGCCTCCATGGAGTGTTTTTAATTTTTAAAAATGTATTTATGGGATTTGTAGCTTGCCTTGTTCCTAGAATGGGAGAAACCACAACGCACTTCTGGTTTCCACTGAAATGAGAAATGAATGGTTGGTTAGTTGTGGGTTGTTGTGAGAAAAACAGAGGTGTGGAGAGAGAAAGATATACATTTAAAAAATAGGTACCATATTGCAAGTTGGTGAGCCACAGATGGTGAGCCACAGGCCTGAAAGGTGTCCAGATTATTGTATAGCCCATCTTGACAGTGGCTCTAATTCCTATCATCACACCTGAGGCTGGGAATGGGACGGGGGCGGCTATTGGAGTTGTGTTGGGGAATGGGAGGTATGGATGTAACAGAGGGAACAGATGTTACAAAAGAAGACGGGATCGCTGTTTGAAAGCTATCCCGCCTTCAGTTCCCCCTGTTTCCCAGAATGGCTTGGAGAGCAGACCAACCATTCCACAGAACCTCACCTTGCTTCTTTGCAATGCCAGGTCGGTGAAAAATAAGACCTATATCATCCAGGATCTACTCCTGGATGAGGATGCCGACCTGGCTTGCTTCACAGAGACCTGGCTGGGGGAGGACAGTGCTGCTATATGGGCGCAGGCCCTCCCAGCCGGGTACTCTGTCAGTGAGCAGGTGAGGGGAAGTGGGCGGGGGGCGGGGCGGAGTGGCTCTGGTTCATAAGAACACCTTGACCTTGACCAGGATACCTGTCCGGAATACAATCCATTTTGAGTGTATGTACCTTAGCCTGAAGACCAGGGATAGATTGGGGATTTTGCTAGTCTACCGGCCACCCCGTTGTGTAGCAGACTCTTTGACCGAGCTGACACAGCTGGTCTCTGAGCTGGTGTTGGAGACCCCCAGACCTTAGTTTTGGGGGACTTCAACATCCCGCTCGAGACCAGCTTAACAGGTGCGGCTCGGGAGTTCATGGATACCATGACAAACATGGGCCTATCCCAATTGGTCAACGGGCCTACACATTGTGCGGGTCATACACTCGATGCGGTGTTCTGTACCGAACAGGCATATCCGTGAGCGGAGGTGGTAAGCACCTCCGCATTGTCATGGACGGATCATTTCCTGGTCAAGACAGAACTCAGAGCCAATTTCTGCTCCTCCGGGGGTGGTGGACCCATTCGAATGGTCCGCCCTCGAAGGCTGATGGAGCCAACTGGATTCCAGAAAGCCTTAGAGGGTTTAATGGTTGGGAATGCCAGGGATCCTGTCGATGCTCTGGTCAATACCTGGAACAGCGATCTTACCAGGGCTATCGACACGATCGCTCCCAAGCGCCCTTGCCATCCCGCCCCAAATCGGAGACCCTGGTTCACACCAGAGCTGAGGAAGATGAAGCGGTTTGGACGACGGCTAGAGCGCAGGTGGCGGAAGACTCGACTCTTATCCGACAGAACTCGCCATAGGAACTTTCTTCGTTCCTATCGGGAGGCAATACGTGCAGCGAAGAGAGCCTTCTCCTCTGCACGTATTGCGTCTGCAGAGTCTCGTCCAGCAGAGCTGTTTAAGGTGGTGAGGGAGATGACGCAGGTGCCCCCTGCACCAAATCCCTTACTTAACCCGACGACGGCCTGCTGTGACGCATTTAACAACTTCTTTGCAGACAAAATCTCTCAGATAAGAGCAGACTTAGAAGCCACCATTGAAACAGAGTCGACAGGCGAGGCGTCCAGTGACTCCGCCGATGTAGTTATCCTGGATCAGTGGCAATCTGTGAGTACCGAGGACGTGGACAAGCTGCTTGGTAAGGTGAGGAAGACAACCTGCCCTCTCGACCCTTGCCCATCATGGCTGGCCGTTCAGGGGGGGGATGCATTGATGAGATTCCTCATGGATATCATCAATGCGTCCTTCAGGGAAGGACATGTTCCATCTTGTCTAAAGGAAGCGGCTGTTAGGCCGCTTCTGAAAAAACCTTCCCTGGACCCCCTGGATATGAGAAATTATAGGCCTGTGTCACTGCTGCCATTTTTGAGCAAGGTGGTTGAGAGGGCGGTTGCTCTTCAGCTCCAAGCTGTCTTGGATGAAGCCGATTATCTAGACCCATTTCAAACCGGCTTTAGGACAGGCTTTGGGGTTGAGACTGCCATGGTTGCCTTGACCGACGATCTGCGTCTGAGCATCGACAGGGGTAGTGTGACCCTGTTGGTGCTCCTAGACCTCTCAGCGGCTTTCGATACTATAGATCACGGCATCCTCTTGGACCGCCTGAGGGGGTTAGGTATCGGGGGCACTGCTTTGCAGTGGTTCTGGTCCTTCCTCTCGGGTCAGTCCCAGAGGGTGCTGCTCGGGGACTGTAGCTCCAGTAAGAGGTACCTCACTTGTGGGGTTCCTCAGGGGGCTATTTTGTCCCCGATGTTATTCAACATCTATATGAAGCCGCTGGGTGAGATAATACGGAGTTATGGTGCTGGGTGTTATCAGTACGCTGATGACACCCAAATCTATTTCTCCATGTCTAGTTCGTCGGCCACGAATTCCAATGGCATCTCTTCTCTCAATGAATGTCTTCAAGCGGTAATGGGCTGGATGAGGAAAAACAGATTGAAACTGAATCCAGATAAGACGGAGGTGCTCACGGTAGCGGCCCCGAAACCAAGAATTGGGTTGCAACCTCCAGTCCTGGATGGGGTCACACTCTCCTCCAGTGACTGTGTTCGCAGTCTGGGGGTGCTCCTCGACTCGTCGCTCCTGATGACAAATCAGGTAAATGCGACGGTCAGGAGCGCCTGCTATCAGCTTCGGCTGATACGCCAGCTGCGCCCTTTTCTGGAAGTAAGGGACCTCGAAACTGGTAACCTCACGCCTGGACTTCTGTAATGCACTCTACTTGGGGCTACCCTTGTGCTTGGCTCGGAAGCTTCAGCTGGTACAAAATATGGCAGCCAGGCTTATTTCTGGTACATCTAGGAGGGACCACATTACTCCGGTTCTGAGGTCCCTCCAGTGGCTGCCTATTAGCTTCCGGGCCCGGTACAAGGTGTTGGTTATCACCTTTAAAGCCCTAAATTGCTTGGGTCCAAGCTATCTCAGGGACCGCCTCCTCCTGTATAATCCTCCCCGCGCTCTCCGGTCCTCTGGGAGGAACTTACTGCAGCCTCTAAAATCTAGGCTTGCGGCGACCTCCCAGAGGGCGTTTTCTGCTGTCGCCCCCAAACTCTGGAATGACCTGCCGAATGAGATCCATCAGTTGACATCATTAGACAGCTTTAAAAAAGCTGTCAAGACGGATCTCTTCCGGCAGGCCTTTCCAGATTAACCATCCCGGCCTGGGCTCCCTGACCCCCTCTTTCCTCTCGTGGCCCCATCTTCAGTGATGGTTGAGGATCTCCAGAGGGACACCAGGGTTTTTAGTTTGTTTTAATTATATTTTATGTCTTGATATTGTGTTTTTAATCTGTTATATTTTTTAATACTTTCATAAGGAGGGGAGGGATTATAATGTTTTTAATTTTATATTTTACTCTGTTATAATTACTGTTGTCAACCGCCCGGATTGGTTCGCCACAGGGCGGTATACAAATAAATATTATTATTATTATTATTATTATTATTATTATTATTATTGTTAGCCCCATTCTCAATTGTGGTGCATGCACACAGCTGCCCCAATGTGGCCATGCACACGTTGCACCACCATTAAGGAGAATGGAACTTAAGGTCCCATGGAATTTGCCATCTGTGGGAGGGGGTGGTGGTGGTCTGGAACAGAACCCCCATGAATATGAAGGGCCGATGGACTGGATTTGAGAAAGTAGAATCCTGAGCTTGTTTGCATTTAGATAGTACTGTAGTTCCTATTCCAGAATATCCTATATCTCTCCCAAAACATTTATGTTTCTTTTGTTCAGTCACACTTGCTTGTGACTTAGTGTGGAGACATTACTTCTTAGCTTCAGTTTTCCATTTCCAATATTGAAATAAATTTGTAAATAAAAATAAAATAAATTTTATGCTGTTTCCAGAAGACAACAAAGCAGACTTTTCAATAGACAGCTATGTTTTTTTATTCTGTTGTGGTATTACTGTTGCTCACATGCTTTTACTGACCTGCCATGTGGATGAGCAATGTACGCAGTCCTAACAGCTGACAAAATATGTTCTACAGTTCAGCTTCTGTTTTATTACAACTTGTTTTAGGTTTTCCCTCCCCCTTTTCATTCTCAGCAAAATCCTTTGACTTTTGACCTGGTCTTGCAACTAATTGCCTTTCTGGAACAGAATTTGATTTGCTTTGTATTAAAATACTGCTATGAAAAATGAAAGAAAAGTTTAGATGAGAGTATGATAAATATTTGGATATTTATGGCCTGCTATTAATAGTATTGCGTAGTGTAATCTACATGTTTTGGGATGGTGCGAAGCTTGACAATTGTGCACTGTCCCCATGACTCTGGCAGTACAGTGTATATAATTGCTTTGTATGGGGGTATGACTTGGGAAAGCTTTCTAATGAAGAATTTGATGTGATTTGCAAAGAAAACATTTATAGACTTTACTAACACTTCATGATTCTTGTTTTATTATATCAAAAATATTTTCTAGATTTATAGTTTGTAGTATCCTGAGGACTGAAAGTGATTAACTTCATTGTGAAACATGAACAGCAACATTTCATTGTCCCCAAAACTTAGAGGGGAATACTCAATTGGGGTGGGGGTGAATATATGAGTGTATGTTTTTGTGCCTCAGGCTGTTGCTTGAGATTTCACTCCTTGATTATGATAGCACTCCGATTTGAAATAATTTCTTTTACAGATTTTGCTAAGTTCAAAATCCAAATATCTATTCCTCTTCCATCTCCTGGGCAGTCCTTACCCAGTCATCTCCAATACAGAGAGTTTTAACAGTATGCTTAGACTGACTATTTATCTAGACTTTCCTTCCTTCCTCTACTCCACAGTTTAAAGACACACTTTCTGTAGCTGAAGCTGTTGGTAAACTTATACAGGTTCTTATGGAGCGTCTACCATGACAAACCATATAATAAACAAGCCATATCATCAACAATAGACTAAAATGGTCTGAAAATGTACCTTCTGAATGAAAAGGGCAAATATGTAACAGTATTACTAGGCCAAAAGCACATTTATAGTTCCTTTAATCTAACAAAGAGGGGAGGGCATACACAAAAAAAAGCCCTGTACAGACAGAATAGTCCTAAAAATCCTACGTTAGCAAAGTTTATTGGGGAAGAAGACCCAACAAACTTGTTAAACTTCTGGAATTGCCATCATAAGATTTAAACTTACATAAAAATACACCATTTCTTATACCTTCTATATGCCATTCCTAAAACCTAGTTCTTCTATCAAATTTCAAAACAATTTGTTGGGCATTTTTCATTGAACCAAACTCACCCCTACTCTCCTCCACCCCCATTTCTGATTATAGGGATGGGATATGATTCATCTGCTTTGGCTTTAATAAAAAGCTGCAACTATTGGTCTCTTTGTATCATTAGGACCTCGCAGATTTTCTGTATTTTATTTTATTATTAATGTATATGGAAATATTTAATAGATGTCAACCATTGTTTGCAATTGATTTATTTCAGAAAAAAATTATTTCAGAAAAAATATTTTAAAATCAACTAGTTTGCCAGGTTTGGATAAAATGACAAGACGTGGTTAATTAAAAAGCAAAAATAGCTTTTGGAGAGATGCAAAGCCCAGCACTTATGTAGGCTTACTTGCATCCCAATGACATAGTTTATCATGACATTCAATTACAACCACTCACAAAAGTATACAAGAATGTAGTCCTTTGGTCTCTAAAGGAAGAAACATGTAGTATACTGCTGCCCCTTTCACTTTTGTGTCAAGATCATTTTCACCATCATACTTTATTCTATTACTCCCTCGGAGAAATTTCTTTGACCAGGTCATATCTCTTAGGAACTCCATTCCAGGAAGATGTCATTTAACGATGATATTACACGATGGATTTTGCAGCTCCAGTCCGAAGTCACTCCTGCTCCAACCATGCGAATTCATGTTAAAATGTGATAGAATATCACACGTGATTGCTTTCTATGGGAAGTAGTTCCGAGCCAGATCCATAGTCACTCCAAAGTAACTCCTGATGAAGGTGAATTCAGTAACAAGTGAATTCACAAAAATTATTTCCAAGCTCACTTTGATTTCAATCCGAATTGGTCTGGTGCGGAATGCAACTTTCCTTCGGTCCTGGTACACCCCCAAACCTCCAAGGTGGCAAATTTCCCATGATGCAGAGCTGCAATTTTGCTCCATTTGCTTCCGATACTCCTTCAAGAACGGAGGACACGTTTGGATGTGGCTGACAGATTTGGATGTTCTGTGAAGGGATGGATAGACTGAGGACACGTTTAAATGTTGCATGAATGACAGGGAGGACACATTGGGCTGTGGCTGTATGTATACTCGAGATCACACATGGCGGGAGTTGCGGGCGTTGCTAAAATGTTGAAATAGAGTAAATAGAGTAAAAAATAGAATAAAATAGAAGGGAAGAAGAAATTTGAAGCAATCATTCACGTGAGGCTAGCATTCACGTGAAACTGGAATTAGGAAATGGCCCCCTTCTTCACCCCAGAAGGGCAAAGGTTCACAGTGCATTCAGAGCCCCACCGAGCATGTGCAAGGGTGCCAATTTGAATAGGTGAATCCGCATGGTAAGTACTGGTGTGATAATTTATTTTGAACTCGCTCCACTTTGCTTCAGGAATAACCACAATTCCGCTCTTCACCTGAGATAATTAATCACCTGAATTGCCTTCGATTTGAATTGACTCTGCTTCCCCTTCCCTTCAGATTTGCTTTGGATTGCAGTTCAAATTTCACGTGTGATAAATTCCTATGACTTAGAAAATGGGCTATGATTAGTGAGAAGTACAGTAAAAGGCGAAAGATTTATACAATCTGAAGAGAAACCAGAGTCCTGAGCTATGTTGGAAATTGCATCAGGGTGCTGAAATCAAGAATTTAAACCTGCTGGTTTTCACTCACTCTATTTGAAAACATTTCTATAGACTAAGTAGCTCAGCCATGAGCAGATGTCATTCTGAAGGTGCTGAAGTTCTGTTTTGAAATGTGTTACTTGAAACCTGTTAATTAGTGTACCTGGCAGTGTGACCTACTTTCATAGTGTAGCCATGACCCAAGGATACCTTCAGAAAATTTTTCCAACTATTCGCTACACTAAATTGCCAAAAGCAAGGCTGTAGAGAGGAAGAAATAATTTGCTTAGGAGAGGTTTTTTAAAGAGTGGAAGAAAAGCTGAAGGAATAGGAATTAATTTTTATTTTTATAAGTTGACACATTTATTGTTACAAAAATACTAAAAACTTAATGTATTTCAGTTTTTCTGGTGGGTTTGTTTTTATTTTGCTTTTGTATACAGTCACCCTTACGTTTTCGTGGGGATCCATTCTGGACCCCTCTCTCCTGCGAAAATGTAAACCGTTAATATTCAGGCCCCATTGGCTTGAATGGCAGTGCCTGCCTGCGGACACCCCATTTTGTCCCCCTCCATTTGCTGTCCTTGCATAAGCGAGGGATGTGGATGCCAAGTTGCGAAAATGGAGGGGCGACTGTATAATGAAAAACATATGCTTGTAATCTTATACATAGAAATGAGGGGTAGCTGTTGATGCTCATTTAACCACACTGTAACACTGGTTATAAAGTGGCTAAAACTTGAGCAGTGTTTTTTTTAATTGACACTTTGCAAAATTACACACATGACAATAAGAAAAGTGTTGAAAATGTGGATGGAGTGTGCCCCAAACTTAAAAAATTCCAATGTTTGTATGCAGCTTTATTGATGTTTAGTATATTTTCAATGAGAGCCAACATGGGATAGTGGTTTAAGTGTTAGACTACAACTCTGGAGACCAGGATTCTAATTTCCATCCCGGGAACCTGCTGGATGACCTTGTGCTACTCGCACCCTCTCAGCCTCAGAGGAAGTCAAAGGCAAATCCCTTCTAAACAAACCTTGCTAAGAAAATGCAGTGATAGGTTTGTCTTAGGATTGCTATAAGTCAGAAATGACTTGAAAGTACACAACTACAGCAACAGCAACAACTACAACAACATTTTCATTATTTGCAGTTTCAGAGTGTTGCGACGTTTATTAATCTCAACTGGTTAATAATCATCAGACAGGAATTATGCAAGAACACAGTAGTATTCATTCTATATGATATTTCAGTATATTAATCCATATTCCAGAAGAGAAGACACTTAACATGGGAACAGGCAGCCTCCTCTTTGATGATAATGTGTCATTTTTTCAGAACAACACCAGTTCTTCGAAGAACATACGTAGTGTGAAGTTATGAGCAATCAAAGTGCAGCTTGAATGATGAAAGGTCTTCATATGGGGCAAGGGAACTTCTAGGCTTCTAGATTTTGTTAAACTGCAGCTCTCAGCATCTTTCTATTGGTTGAGGCATCAGGGCAAGGGAACTTCTAGGCTTCTAGATTTTGTTAAACTGCTGCTCTCAGCATCTTTCTATTGGTTGAGGCTTTACAGTCCAACAACATTTGGTGGGCCACACTTTCCACACTCCTAGTCTACACAGATATAGTTTCATGAAAAGTCATGCATATATTTTATGTAGTTAAAATGTTTGTGTTCTCTGTCTCCTTCATTTTAAGAGTCTTTTTGGAATACATATCCACCTATGAAATTGCAATGACAGTTGCTTTAATTGGCTAGGTATAATGGTAAGCAATTGGCATCTGATGGCCAAACCTTTTTCCTGAAGATAGTTGTCTGTTAGCCTGCTTGACAGTGAAAGGAGTGTTCTAACTTTAGCCTCACATGATACAAAAGATAGCTGCTTTACACATAGATTGCAGCAGTGTAGCTGTCTTCACTCTGGTTTGTCAAAGTTTTTTTAAAAATAATCTTTGATCTCATATTTAAAAGTAGCTAGTATCCGCATTAAGCCACAACAATGATCCAGGATTCCAGAGAAGCCTGGCTTATTGTGATATCTGAACATGCCAGTCCATTAGGGGCTATTAATACGAGAAAGATGAGCAAATTAGTTTTCCTCTTAGTGTTTGAGAGTTTTCCTGTCGTTGCTAGGAATGCAATTATTTGTATATATAACTTTGAAAGAAATGGTTTCTGTCAGACGCTGTCTGATGAGCAGTGTACAGTGTCACATCCAAAACAGAACATGATAATTTGTAGTTTTTATTTGCCATCACGTCAGTCTCAATGTACAGTAACTTTATGAATAAGAAACCTCCAAGAGCCCCACTCATCAGCAGGCCTTCTTTTATAGTTCTCCCTCTGTTTTTGCGAGGGATCCGTTCCGGACTCTGCCCGCAAAAACGGGAAATATAGACAAATAACAGAATGGTTTAATAAAGATGATAAAAATATTGGAATAAGTGTAACCAAAACTGAAATAGATGAAATCATATTCGATAAAAATATGAAACACATCTCCAAGTATTACAAGATCTTACAAAAAAGAGATTTAGAGAACGAAATGATAAAACACACAATGATAAAGTGGTCATAAGAAGTTGGCAAGATCATAGAGTTGGAGAAATGGGGAAAAGCTTGGCAGAACTCTAGCAACTTCGCACTTTGCCAGAATTACAAAGAATTTTTTTAAAAAAATGTTACATCATTGGCATATATCTCCCCACAAAATTAATCTGATCTACAAAAAGCATGACGCGGCATGTTGGAAATGCCACAAAATCGATGCAAACTTTTTTCATCTATGGTGGACATGCAAGGAAGCAGAAAGGTTTTGGGGGAAAAAATCCATCTAACAGTATCTGAGATCTTGAAATAGAAATTTCCTTTTGATCCACTTTTATTCTTGCTCAATATGACTTCAGTTTTGGATAAAGAGACCGGGGAAAAAAACCACACTCTATCGTCTTATATATGGTCACCTCGGACAGGATTATTTTGGCTAAAACATGGAAAAACTCAGAGACACTTGCAATAGAAGAGTGGCTGTTGAAGCTTTATGAAGCAATGGAGATGGATATACTGACAGCTTTGATGAAAGGGAAAACAAAAGGAAAAATAGAAGAGGACTGGTTCTGTGTTAGAAAGTACAGTTGTCCCTCCATATTCGCTAGGATTAGGGAAACAAGACCCCTGTGACCGCAAATAACAAAAACACCATGTTTTTACCGGAGGACACTTCTCTAGGAATCTCTAGGTCCTCCAGTGCAACTCTGTGGTCAATATCCAACATACACTGACCATAGAATGGCACTGGAGTAGCTCCAAATGGTCTTTCAGTGCAACTTTTAGTTAAAGTTGACCACAGAGTTGCACTGGAGGACCTAGACAGTCCTAGAGAGAACATATTAATGAAATCCGTGAATAATCAAATCTGCAAATATCAAAGCCGCAAATATGGACGGATGACTGTATAGAGAGGGTAAATAAATAAATAATAAGAAATGGGAGGGAACCCTGAATACTACATACTAAGCTTCATTGCAACACTGTTTATATTGTTTATATTGATGACTAATATAATGTCGAGATTCCCACTATAAGGTATTAGGCCAAAAGGAAACATATTTGTTTATAAAATTTGTTATACTATACGGGAAATGAAATATGCTGGTAACGAAAGGTTAGGGAAGTTATTTTGCAAGCATAGATGATATTTTAGTCAGTATTACATAGAAACAGTATTATATGTAATTTTTGTTGTACCTTAGTAGTTCTGTATGTTTGTGTGTTTGTTTTTAGAAAACACAGACTATGTATATCCCTCATAGTCTGTTTAGTTAGGGGTGTTTATCTGTCTAACTTGTTGGATATGTTGTTTCTTTTATGTACAACATATAATTTCAATAAAGGAAAAAAAAGGGAAATTGCACATATTCAAGCCCTATTGGCTTGAATGCAGGCACGTACCCCATTTTAACCCCCTCTGTTTGCCTCTCACAGATAGTCAATAGCAAGTATATTTCTATACTGCTTATCACTGCATTTAAGCACCCCCTATGCAGTTTACAAAGTGTAAGCTGATTGCCCCAACAATCTGGGTACTCATTTTAGTGACCTTGGAAGGAGGCAAGTCTGAGTCAAGCTTGAGCCCCTGAGCTGGTATTGAACTTGCTACCTTATGGTTTGTAAGTGAGTGGCTGCAGTACAGGCATTTAACCACTGCACCACCAGTCAAGGGACGTGCATCCCAAGTCCATGAGAATGGAGGGAGGACTGTATTTGATTTATGGTTAGAGTATCAGTACACATAGGCTATATAAACAAATATTTCTGCTATAGAACTTAATCATTTTTTATTCTTTCCCCATAGCTGGAACTCACTATACAATGACAAATGGAGGAAGTATTAATAGTACAACACACTTGCTGGACCTCTTGGATGAGCCCATTCCTGGGGTTGGAACCTATGATGACTTCCATACCATTGATTGGGTGCGAGAGAAGTGCAAAGACAGAGAGAGACACAGAAGGGTACTAAAAACTACTTTAAGATACTAATTTTCATTAAGCTTTTATGTATCATTACAAGTCAGAAGATAATGAATTAAAGACAAGAACATTTGTTGTCCAGTACAGATGTTATGTTGTTGCTGCTCAGTGAATATTAAGCAATGCAGCAGAAAATATTCATATGGTTCATTGTTGGGTGAAAATGCAGTGCGCCCACGTTGTATGTGGATGCCTTTTATGTGGCTTCCAGCTTATGCTGGAAGCCACACGCCATTTCCTGAATGGTGCGTGTGCCCACAGCACTTGCACCGTCGCACCACCGCATACATGAACTGCCGCGTACACAAGCCCCATTACACTCAATGGGACTCGAGCATAGGCAGATCTTGCCTTATGCGGTGGGGTCCGGAACGGATCCCCCCCCGTAAGGCAAGGAATCACTGTACTATTTTTATATTTGGCAGTTCAGATTACTTATGTTTAGCAAACATCTTCCTTGGGAATATGTAACCATTTGCCATGTGTCTGCATTTTTCTAAGCACAAGCAGTAGGATCTGTTGGTTCTGTCTGAATCATGCCGTTGGGGGAAGAACAGGAAAGATGGAATCTTGCTTGTGGAGAATTGGCCTCAGAGTAAGAGGCTAAGCAAAGTCTAGCAGTACGAAAAGGGCTTCACCCCTCCAGTATCTGATAACTTTCCACAAATAAAAAAATCGAACAGTGGTTGAATCATTGAGTAAGAAACATGGAAGTTTCAGGGTCTTACTGTCTATAATTTAGGAGCCGTAGTTTAGCAAGACAAGATATACTTTGTGTATAATATATTAATCCATTAAAGATTCATATATATTTTGTTTCCTCAGATCAATAGCAAGAAAAAGGAATCAGCATGGGAGATGACAAAGAGTTTGTATGATGCATGGTCGGGATGGCTGGTTGTAACACTAACTGGATTGGCATCAGGTGAGTACAACTTGGAGACATCATTCTAGTTTTTGAAACTTGCTAAAATTCATGATAATACAGTGCACCCTTCCCTTATGTGGGGATCCGTTTCCCCACCCCCTGTGTAAGGGAAAAAAACACGTATGTTCGAGCCCCATTAGAAGTACTGGGGTTCGTGCTCACAGGGCGAGGTGCACGCCATGGGCATGCACCCCATTACCTGTTCCGGGGTGCACCAAAGTTTTTTCCAGTGCAGCTTCCAACATATGCTGGAAGCCACGTAAGGCGCGCCCACATATGCTGCAGGCACACTGTACTTCCTGCTTGGAAGTAAGCTGTATTGGGTTCAGTAATTTACTTCCAGGTTAGTAGGGATAAGACTGCATTTGCAATTTCTAGTTGCAATTTGGCAGGAGGGTGTAGATCAGTGTGGATGCTTTTCCTCTTTGTTTCCTTTCTTAAACCACACAGTCATGTAGCACCTGTACATATGAAGATCTCCATGAATTCAAATGGTTATATGGTTCCACTGATTACTCATCTTTGGCCTGTTACAGACAGCCAAAATAAAGCTGTTTCGAGTCACTTTGGAGGTATGGTATTTCAATGATGCATGAATCCTAAGAGTCTGGAAGCTTCACCAAAGCTGCACTCCAGTCCTTAGTACTGGAGCGTGGCTTTGGTGCGGCTTTTGGACTCTTAGGATGCATGCATCATTGAAATACCATACCTCCAAAGTGACTCGAAGCAGCTTTATTTTGGCTGTCTCCAATAGGCCTTTGTGTGGATGAGCAGTTTCCTCCTGAATACAGTGGTCTTTTTTGTTTTTAAAACAAAGTTTTCATGGATTACCTGAGCGTAAATGCATTTGAACATGAAACATTTACATTGATTCTTAGACTTCTTTTGTTTGTCTGCCAACTAAAATATTAAGTTCCTGTAAAGGATGTAATGTTTGTTCTAGAAGCAGAACAAGTAAGGCTGAACATAAAGTTCTGTTATTTTTAGAAGGTGAAGCAACAAGTAAAGAATACCATATTTATTGTTTGGTAATTAGGTTTTGTAGCGCATACTCTGGTTCAGATGTAACATTTCCAATCCTAGAAAAACCTGTTCGGTTGAAGTGTAAATGTCTGATTCTCTAAGAGAGAGAGAGAGAGAGAGACAGAGAGTTGGTATTGTTTCAGAACTGACAAGTGTAATTTTTCATTTTAGATTCCACTGAGTGGCTTCTGATGTTTTAGTGGCTTTGATTGATATTGTAAGACATGACTTTATCTAATTTAAGAAAAACAAATGTGATCAACATCCAGTACCCCAGAGACTATTAAGCCTTTGAACGATTCTTTTGAAATCCTATCACTCCCAAAAGTTCTTATTTACTATATTTAATGTCTGATTTCATGAAGCTTGATTATCATTTATGATGCTAGAATTCAGAGGTCTGAAACAATTCATACCCCTGATACACATAGAGACACACTCTCAGTTTCTCTCTAAAGTTAAGTCACAGGGTTATAACAGTGGTAACTGAATCTTGAATCCAAAGATGAATGTACCATGGGGCTTTGCTGCCTCATTCTTCTCCTCAATGTTTTGCGCCTTTCCAAGAGCAGTTGCTGAGGGCTGGGTAGTATCTGTGATAGTATATGGTATATCACAGGGTGCCAGAGCAAGTGGGGGAAGAATCAACAGGAATCGAATATACACATGCATAATGCCCATGAGTGAATGGAAAGTGCCTTTAAATTGTGGAAGGAGCAGTTGGAAACCAAACATAGGTGTGTGTATATATGTCTTGGGCCTGTGATGGGGAATCACTGGCCTGTTACAGACAGGCCAAAATAAAGCTGCTTCGAGTCACTTTGGAGGTATGGTATTTCAATGATGCATGAGTCCTAAGAGTCCAAAAGCCACACCAAAGCTGCACTCCAGTCCTTAGGACTGGAGCATGGCTTTGGTGCGGGTTTTGGACTCTTAGGACGCATGCATCATTGAAATACCATACCTCCAAAGTGACTCGAAGCAGCTTTATTTTGGCCTGTCTGTAACAGGCCACTATCTCCTAAATGCAACTTAAGTAGATCCATTGAATGGTTTGCCAACACTTATATAAATCCCATCGATCTGATGGGCCTTCTTTAGTTGGGACTAGCAGTTGGATTTAAATCCATATATTTTAATGCACACACTTTTTTTTACATACATTTGCATGTTTGTTTACTTTCATTCTAACACTGTTAGAAACGAGCACAAACTGAAAAATGAAATCTCTACAAATTCCAGGGATTGAAAACTAACACTGGAAAGAGATTTGTCGAATTGTGTTGGCTTTAGCTGGCCTCTCTCTTGATAAAGACAGCATACATCTCTGGCTGTACTCCAGAATTACACACACAGGCATCTTTGAGCTGCTTGTTTACTGCTCTGGATTTAACTATGTATACCTAGGCCCAAAGTAGCCAGTTACTGATGTCAACTCTGACAACAATAATCACATTTTGTGGAGACACCACTATTCTAAGTTGGCCCCCTTAAGTGAGTAGCCTTGCACACCTGTCTTTGCATGATGGTAATTTAGATCTGGCTTGGAGAGGAGCCACAAACAGAGAGCACCTCAGAATTCTTAGATTATCTTTTCCTAATTGATTTTTCCAGCTTTCAGTCTGTTTGGGCCTGTTTCTTTTTATATACACTGTGGTCTAGGGCAGTGGGGGACCAACAATTATTATTTTTCAGCGTGCCAGGGACTGGCACTAAATTTGTGCCCACCAGGTATAAATGTTTATTTCTTTCCTGAGAATTTGCCAGGGACCAGCACTGGGCCAGAGATTACTACTTTGAGTAGCACTACTCTAGGATATCTTACACATCAATCTTTTTGTTTGTTTGTTTAATAACAGAAAGCAACATGTGTGAAAGTGTGGCATACAAGCCACTATTGCCCAAGTAATTATTTTTGTTGGCTGATTTCTTTACTCATTAATCTTATGAGCATTGTCTTCTTTGAGTCCATCTAAGCCCACGGATCTTGATAAGAACAATGTTTTTGAAGAGAAAGAATTCTATCAGGGTTCTAAGCATCTTATATATTGACTGTGTTCTGTATGTATTGATGACAGTTTTATTTATTTCTGGTTATTGAGAGTACTGAACTATCTCTTTTTATACAATAGGTGCATTGGCTGGCTTGATAGATATTGCTGCAGACTGGATGACTGATTTAAAGGAGGGTATTTGTCTCAGTGCACTGTGGTTCAACCATGAGCAGTGTTGCTGGGCATCAAACGAAACAACATTTGAAGAACGAGACAAATGTCCACTATGGAAAACTTGGGCAGAACTAATAATTGGTCAAGCAGAAGTAAGTGAGGCTCTTAGATTGAAATCAGTTTCTCACTGACCATATCCTGTGAAATAGATACAGTACAGCCTGGCCCTCATTCTAATAGTCTGTGCTCCTTCTTTGCTGAGCTTTCTCACCTTTCCTTTCCCCACAATGATTCTACGATGAAGGAAGAAAATAATGCCTTTCTGCATTGCCCTTGTGTGGAATAAGAAAGGGATAGCTGAAGAGAGAACATGGGGGCAGGGGGAAAGAGAAAGACAGAGAGATGATTGCTTTGGTTCCACACTTGGGCCATGCCCTCCTCTGGCATAACAGAAGTGTTATGCAAAAACATATGGCCCTGAGCTGGGGAAAAAATTCCTCCCTTATCATAGAGGAAGACTATTTACAATTTATTAGATCCTATTTAATGGCTTATAAAGTAGACTCAGCAGTCCAGCTCTTGCTGTACTAAAGTAGATCTACAGCTTCATTCCATTTCCCCTTATAATAAAATGTGGCTGTGTAGGTACTTTCCTTCTTCCATTAGTTCTGTTCATTTCTATTGTTACTCTTCTGCATACTGAGTGCTGTTTATGGTTGCATGTGTAGGGAGATAACATTTGACTTCTTAGACTAGAGTGCTGATCCAGTGGCATCCCTAGGGTTGGTGTCACCTGGTGCATTCACTTGTGAGGTCTGCTGGAGCACATGTGCATGGCCAAATATGCCCCTGCACAGCCCCAGGGAGCAGCCGCTCTGCCCTGTAAAGGGCCGGGAAGCAGCCGTGCAGCCCCAAAGAAGATGAGGAGCAGCCGCACGGTCCCAGAGAGGGTGGGGGAAGCAGCTGCATGGCCTCAGAAAGGGCCGGGGATATACCAGGTGTCACTTCCCTCTTCTGGGGTGTCTCCCAGTGCAGTCCACGCACCATTGACACTACTGCTCATCCATAGGGTTTGACTATAACTGATTCATGTAACCCTTTAAACAGTTTTTTTAAAAAATCAAGAAAAATACTGTTTGGCTGGTTTCCTGTTGCACACATACACATGTAAGTTTCCCTAACATGTGTTTACAGTCGGCCCTTCTTATACACTGATTTTTTTATACATGGATTCAAGTATCCATGGTTTGAAAATGCTCCAAAAAAGTATAAATTTCAAATATCAAACCGTGATTTTCCATTTTGTATAAGGGACACCATTTTTGCTATGTCATTATATTTAATGGGATTTGAGCATACACAGATTTTGCTATATACGGGGGATCTTGAAACCAAACCCCAGCGTATAACAAGGGTCCACTGTATATCCTTTTTTGGGTGCTACAGAGCTTGGGATTCACTCCCTCCTTTCACAGTGTTACTGAACACTCTCTGAAGCCTACTTTCACTGCCATTTTACTTCATGGGGAAATTGGCCTGATCACAGATGCATCTGGCTATGTCCTTGTATCCATATGCAAAATAATGTCATCAGTGCTGAGATCCACTTGGGTCCTCAGAAGACTACAGTGCTACTATAATCACTCCACATCTGGCTGCGAGGTTGTTGCCTGCTCCTCATAAACCATGGAATAGTTGCGTGGGAGGTTTCAAAAGCTCTTTAGTATGACAGGAGATGGTATGGCATAGCCTGCTGTGCTGCACTGAGCCACACAGGACTGCAGCCTTTTTATTTGAAAGTTTAATCTAATCTTCACTGAAATATTTGCTAACAGTTCTATTATCATTTCTCCCCTAGGGACCAGGTTCCTACATAATGAACTACATCATGTATATTTTTTGGGCTTTGAGCTTTGCTTTCCTAGCAGTGTCTCTCGTGAAGGTGTTTGCTCCTTATGCTTGTGGCTCCGGGATTCCAGAGGTAAAGTTTACATTATATGTTTTTACTTGGTAAACAGTGAAATACAAAACAAATTGATTAAAGTAAATATAATGCGTTGTGACAACTTACATTTTGCTTATGCCACCGTTAAGATTAGTTTTAGAGTACATTGTATATACAGTCCAGAGAAAGCACTAGAAACTGTTAGTGTTTAATTGTTTTCTTACCATAGCACAGTTGAAATAGCCAAAAAGCCCAATGGGAGAGTGTAATATAGGACTGGCTATAAATGAGAGACTAAAGAGTTCCTTGAGTGTACTTCATTGGTTTAATTTAATATTTAATTTTATTAAATTAGATACATTGACAGCTTGAATTGGTGTGCTACATTAGAAAAATAATGATGATAATTCATATCATGGTACAGTATTGCATTATTAGAGAGCCAGTGTGGTGTTGTGGTTTGAGTGCCAGACTACAACTCTGGAGACTAGGGTTTGAATCTCTGCTCAGCCATGAAAACCCATTGGGTGATTGTGGGCAACTCACGCTCTCTCAGGCCCAGTGAAAGGCAAGTGGAAACCCCCTCTGAACAAATCTTGCCAAGAAAATCTGGTGATAGGTTTCCCTTAGGGTTGCCGTATGTCAGAAACATCTTGAAGGCATCCAACAAAATTGCATTATTACCAATCCAAACAATTGGCATTATATAGTCCCACGGCCTAAATAGTTTTTTAACAACCACAGCTGAGAATTTACCAATTTACTTTCTTTGTACTGTCAAATGTGTAGGGTAAATTCTGAGAGCTTTACTGAGACATTTGTTCAGAATGTTCATGAAACGTCTGCATGCTTTTAAAAATATATTATTTCCTTTCTGTTCTAGATCAAAACTATATTGAGTGGCTTCATTATTAGAGGATACTTGGGAAAGTGGACCTTGATGATAAAAACAATCACTTTAGTCTTGGCTGTTGCCTCAGGATTGAGTTTAGGAAAAGAAGGCCCTCTCGTACATGTTGCCTGTTGCTGTGGAAACATCTTTTCCTACCTCTTTCCAAAGTACAGCACAAATGAAGCCAAAAAAAGGGAGGTGGGTTCTCTTCTTAAAATTATAAATGATTTGTATTTCTGATAAGTTATATGACAACAGAAACAAGTTTATATTAATGCAGTGAAGATAACAATTTTTTTTGGAAGGAGAACAAGAAGTAATTTCTATTTTCCTAATAGAACAGGATAGTAAACAATAGAGGATTATGAAAGAAGATTAATTTTGGAAGTGCCTGTTTTGACATAAATCAAGAAGTTATCTAGAATTGTTCTGTGCTCTCACATATATAGTATATTACTTATATAAATGAAGGTCCTAGGTTTCTGCTGTACTGTGCAGTAGTAGCAAGAGCACAGGAGCAGCCTAGGTGTCTCAGTATAAGGGGACCTCCTCATTCCTATGCCACAGTGTAGACCACGCTGGTCTGATTTTAAAGAGAAAGCCCACATTTATAGATACAAAGTGGGGTGTACATTTGTTTCTAGCCTTTTGATATTGCTGGAATAAATTTATTCTAGAAAAAAAACTTGTATAGAAACTGTTCAGGAAGGTTTACTGGGACACAGTAAGACAGTTGTACCATACTTTCATGTGCATCTACTGTAACCTTAGGTGCATCTAAAATTAGACACTCAGATTCTGTTATGGCAGTTTCCCCCTCACTGAAATACATACAGTCCTTGTGTAAACTAGATAATAGAGATTTTCAGTTTGTTCTTAGATAAAAGGGATGGACAACTTCAGTAGCAATGAGGCCAGTTTGCTACTCCTATAATCCTGCAGTGCCTGCCCAGACTGCCAAAACCACAAAAATCTCAGAAGCGTCTATAAGTCCTCTTTGGTTTTGAAAAATGTATATGAACGTGTGTGTTTGTGTGTGTGTGAGAGAGAGAGAGAGAGAGAGAGAGAGAGGTAAACAGTGCAAAGGACTACTACAACCATTTTAGAAGCTTCCAAGAGTATTAATTCATTTGCCAGAAAAAGGGCAATCCATGGGCTTCAAGAGCCTTACAGCACTGCCATTTGTTCACTTCAGTATTTAACTCTTTGTTTATACCCTTTTGAATTACAGTATATATGAATTCTAGGATTGTTTTTAGATTGCTTTGAGGAATTTTTAAAGAGTTTTTTAATGTGTTTAAAATGCTTTTATCTTTTAATTTAATTTAATTTTGTTTTTTATTTTTTCATACCCTCAGGAGTCCTTGTGTGTTGGGAAGCAATACAGAATACTTCAAATAAACAAATATATTAAGTCTTGGTAGTTGCAACTTTTGGATGCTTAGCCAGTTTCAGTTTCCTTCAAAAAGGCAATGGTCTTCAAAGTTATACATTAAGAAAATTTCACTTAGTTCCACTAGGCCTTTGGAGGTTAAATTTTGGAGGCTGATTATCGAGTTTGTTGTCTGTGTATCCTAGTGTTTATTAATATGTCTTGTCAATGTGCTTTTTTCATTTAAAATTTAAAAAAACCCAATGCTCACTTAAACCTATGTGACCCTTTCTATAGGTATTATCAGCTGCTTCAGCTGCTGGAGTATCAGTAGCCTTTGGTGCCCCCATTGGTGGAGTCCTTTTCAGCCTAGAAGAAGTAGGTATAAGCATGCTGAAAATGCTTTAAAAAATAAATCTGTATTCTTACATGTCCACTTGAATTCTGCTGTCCACATATTTTGGAGATTTAAACTTATCACAGCTTAGTAGATATGAAAGGCTGGGGATGTTTAGCTTGGAGAAGAGAAGGTTAAGAGGTGATATGATAGCCCTGTTTAAATATTTGAAGGGATGTCATATTGAGGAGGGAGCAAGCATGTTTTCTGCTGCTCCAGAGAACAGGACCTGGAGCAATGGATGCAAGCTACAGGAAAAGAGATTCCACCTCAACATTAGGAAGAACTTCCTGACAGTAAGGGCTGTTCGACAGTGGAACACACTCCCTTGGAGTGTAGTGGAGTCTCCTTCCTTGGAGGTCTTTAAGCAGAGGCTAGATGGCCATCTGCTGGGGATGCTTTGATTGGGATTTCCTGCATGGCAGGGGGTTGGACTGGATGGCCCTTGCGGTCTCTTCCAACTCTATGATTCTATGATTCTGTGAAAGGCTATCTGCTGGTAAAGAAGGGTCACTGTTTATAGTTCATTGCAAATAAGTTGTCAAGACCTTACTAACAAAAAAATATATACACTGGTCCCCCGGGTTACGAAATACCCAGGTTACGAAATTTTCGGGATACGAATAAATCCCATAGGGATTTATTGTTTCGGCTTACGAAGGTTTTTTCGGGTTACGAAAAAACCTCTGCGCTGTTTCAAATGGAGCCGCGGCGCAGCCGCGGCTTTTTCCCCATTAGCGCCTATGGGCTATTCGGCTTACGAAGTATCCCGGGTTACGAAAGCGGCGGCGGAACGAATTAATTTCGTAACCCGGGGTACCAGTGTATTACTAGTTCATCTGCCCAACATAGCATTATTAATTATTTGGGCATGTGGACACAGTGAAAAAAAATCTTTGATTATATAAAAACTTCTTTGCCTAGTCACCTAGGGATAAATTCTATTTGCTCAAAGAAAGTCAGCATCATGGGTATAGTGCTTAAATTGTTAGATGCTGCTCAGAACTTTCTCTGCATGTAATCCTTCCATTTTTACTTTCATCCCTGAAGCTCAGATGTTGCTGGCAGCATTTGGTGAGAACTTGATTGTGATAATTTCATCCAAATACTGAAGGCTAATTCACACAGATTTGTGGGAAAGCATGTGGACTGAGTAGATCTAGGCTGAATCTGGCAGATAATCATGTGATTATTTCACATTTTTAAAGTTTGGTTCATATGTACTGTAATAGCACTGAACCTCTTTCTAGAATGTGGTAGATATTGGTTGTATTATGACCATGTGTCAGCTGACATACTGTGAAGAAACTTGGACTGTGCCTGACATGCTTGGTTTTGAAAAATTTCTTGATTTTGATAACTCAAAGAATCAATTAAAAGTGTGGCTCTAGTTTTAAAATCCCTTAATGTTAATAATTTTCTTCATGTTTCAAGTGAAGTCTGGGATTTTACAATCTAGTGGTTCCAAAATGCAAATTGACATTCAAAAGTTACATTACTTATTTTGTCAATATGAATGCTCACTTAACTATTGTAAACTGGAAGGAAAACAAATTTCCACTGTAAACCCATTCTCTTTTTGTTTCTTGTATAGGTCAGTTATTATTTTCCACTGAAAACTTTGTGGAGATCGTTTTTTGCTGCTTTGGTGGCTGCCTTTGTTTTGAGATCAATCAATCCTTTCGGTAACAGTCGGCTTGTTCTTTTCTATGTGGAATACCATACTCCATGGTACCTGTTTGAACTGTTACCATTTATTCTTCTGGGTGTGTTTGGCGGGCTATGGGGAGCGTTTTTCATTCGTGCAAACATCGCTTGGTGCCGCCGACGCAAATCAACCAAATTTGGAAAGTTCCCAGTTCTGGAGGTCATTATTGTAGCAGCAATAACGGCTGTCATTGCTTTTCCAAATCCATACACCAGAGTCAACACCAGTGAGCTTATTAAAGAACTCTTCACAGACTGTGGCCCCTTGGAATCCTCCTCTCTTTGTGATTACAGAAATGACATGAATAATAGTAAAATAGTAGATGATATTCCTGACCGTCCAGCAGGCACTGGAGTGTATTCAGCTATATGGCAGCTGTGCTTAGCCCTTATATTTAAGATTATAATGACAGTTTTCACCTTTGGCATCAAGGTAAGATATCATACAATGCTTGTCTGGTTATTGTTCTTTTCTCCTCCCCATTTCTGTGTTCCTGTTGAAATCTCTTCTTGCAGTTCTGGACATGCTTTCTTGGCAGTAAGTCCCATTGAACTCAATGGGATCTACCTATATGTAGACGTGAACAAAATTGCATTATCACTGCATATACGTAGAATGTTAAACCATTCTCTGAGCTGGTACCCTCCAGATATGATGTAGAGTATGCACCTGTCTCCTGAGATAGCTGTTTTGGATAATGGGAGTTACAGTCCATGACATCTGGGGATATCGATTGGGGAAGACTAGCTTAGAGTTTAAAAGAATGGGAAGAGCAGTATGAAGATAAAGTTTTAATAAATGCTGCTTCCATTTCTGCTTCTCTTTAGAGTTGAAAAAATGTCCTTAGGCTTTCACTTCGTGTTACTTATTAACCAGCACTTTTATAATGGACTGCATGTGACTCTTGGTAAAATAGGCATCAAGGTTATTCTGTTATGGATGTTAAATAATGACTTGTTGATTATTTCACCAGAAATCATTTCTCAAAAGTTTTCAAGATGGAGACTTCAAATAAGGAAAACAATCCGTACTGTGTTCTCTTTTATCATAAATTATTTGGTTTGGAAAGCTTGATTTCTGACTGTATTTACTATTATGAATTGTCAAACTATAGCAAGAGTTGATGCAGGAATTATCTCTCTCAGCTTTAGTAAAATGTTTAATAAGATTTTTTGAAAGCAGTTAATGTTGGATTTTTGAAAATCTGGCAGATGAATGGATGATCATTGGCCATGAATCCTAAAATTATATCCTTTAGGCAACTAATTCTGATTTGGATCTTGGGTTGTTTTTAGAGTGGTTAAATTAGAGAGAGAACAGGATCCCCATACCCTTAACAGAAGGTTTGCAACTGTGGATTTCCAGATATTGACTGTGCTGGGTAAGATTGATGGGATTGTAGCCAAAATCCCATCAATATCTGGGGGCCCAACAGTTGCCTACTCTTGCCTTAGTGGTAGAGAATTTCAGAACTTATACCTTGCATGCAGACTACACGATTATTAAAAATACAGGAGCTCTATCATCTGTATAATTTCTTTGTGATTATAGAATATATCATGGGTGTTAGCATCTAAGAACATGGAAAAATGCACAGTCAGGGCAGAGTTAATGTACTGTTAGATGTGTCTTTAACAAAATAGTTCAAATTCAGGTGTTTTGTTGTTGCTTTTGTTTTTGTGGTATTTGAAAATAAAAATCTTCAGTTGAAATACTATTTCCATCTGTGAAAGCCTGTGTGGAAAATCCTGTTACGATGACATGCTAGCTCCGTTATGATTTAATAACAAAGAAAATATGAAGCAAGAACAGCTTACTGGAGCCCTGGCAGATAGCTGTTGGTGGAATGGAGATAAGATATATGTATCTATAAAGAAGTTGTGCTGCATCTCTATCTCTGTTCTGAGTGCTTTAAATGACAGTGCCAGTGATGTTGCTGGGTCTCCTGACCTGGTAAAGATCTCTGCCCAGCTGCAGTGGTTCTCTGCCTGAACTGAATATGTCAGGCTCTACTGCCTAGAAATGTAAGTTCAGATGTGCTGTACCTGTTTTAGCAGGGCCTGGCCTGAGTGTGTATCCCACCCTTAAGCAGGTGGTGTTTCCCAGACATTCCTGGAGCCTTGGTTAGAGAAAATGCTAGGAAATGTTTTTCACACTTTCTCAATTAAACTTTCCATCAGGAGAAAGTGGAGAAGAGGCAGTGGAACACATAGGCTAGAATCCTGTTGGTGCACTATGTTAGTGGAATGGTCTGTTATGCTAGTTTACCAACGTTGCCCATTGGCCAGAAAAGAAGATAGCGAGGCAGATTTTTTGTGGTCCTTGTCAGAAATAGGAAGGCTGCTTGTTCCAAACAGCCTGTTTCTCCACTGCTGGCTTCTGGGGGATGGGATGGGGAGCTAAAAGTATTGTGAAAAGGCTTACTTGCAAGATTGTCTGAGTCTCAGGAAAGGTGATGTCAGCCTTCTCAGAGTGCTTTTAACTCCAAGAACACCTCCAGAAGGCCAACATTGGTGAAAAGGGGCATTTGGCACCAAGGGTGGCACTATCCTGAAACCAGTCAGGATTTCAACTAAACCTTGGATGGGCCTGTGGGTCTAGAATCTTGTATGCAGACAAATACTCCACAAATATATTTTAAAGATTTCCTCTACAATGTTTTTCTCTTAGGTCCCATCAGGTTTATTCATACCAAGTATGGCGATTGGAGCAATAGCTGGGAGAATTGTGGGGATTGCTGTGGAGCAGCTTGCTTACTATCACCATGATTGGTTTATCTTCAAGGAATGGTGTGAGGTTGGAGCAGACTGTATAACACCAGGCCTCTATGCTATGGTTGGTGCTGCTGCATGCTTAGGTAACTAAATCATACCACAGCAGATTAAAAGGAATGAGTTCCTTGTTAAGTTGTTTCAATGGATATGTTTGTAGAGGATTAAAAACAAAATAAATGGAGATGTTCAATGCTTGTGTGGGGAAAGTATGTACAAAAAGGTTTTTTTTTAAAAAAAAAAATACTGTAGCTCCCCCTATCCATGGGGGATACATTCTAAATCCCCAGTGGATGCCTTATCCCACAGATATTACCAAACCCTATACAAGTAATGTTTTTGAACTTCAATTAATCGTGGCTAACTGGAACTAAAACAAATGGGTTCTTGAACAGATCAGACCAAAGCTGTTTTTGGAATCTAAGATGATCAAGTTGGGATTATCGTATTCTGGCCACAATGATCACTAGAAAAAACTATAATGCTAAGAAAAGTAGAGGGTGGAAGGAAGAGAAGAAGACCACAAACCAGATGGATAGACTCGATCAGGCGGTTAATGGGCAAGGGCTTCCAGGATCTGGGCAAGGCAGTGGAAGATAGGGATTCTTGGAGATATCTTATCCATAAAGTTGCCATGAGTTGGAACCGACTCGAGGGCAGCTAACAACAACAACAACTGAAACCATGCAGAGCAAAACCATGGGGGGGGGGCGCAATTTGTTCTGTAATATTTTCAAACTGTTGCTGACCACAGGTAACTTGAACTACTGAAAGCAAAATTGTGGATAAGGGTGGACTGCTACATTATTGAAAAGGTGTAATGACTAAAGCCACAGTGACAGTGCACTTACCGTATGTGCATGCAGTGATGAATCGTTCTGGTTTTTTGTTTTGTATTTTTCCCCCATAATCTATGCCCACCTCTATGGATCTGTTTTAAATATGACATGGCTTAGATGGGATTTAGTACGAATTGGGATTAGTACTGATACAAAGGAAGCTGGTTTGTATTCACAGACATTGTTGTTTCTTATGCTGTTAGCAATGCCTTTTGAATTCTGTATAATGTAAACATATATCCAGGTATTCCCTGCATTGAGACTTAAGTGCAATCCTATACACTTTTGCTAAAAGAAAGTGCTTTGGACATTCATGAGAACACTTGACAAATGTGTATAGGATTGTAACATAATTATGGTTTTAGGATTGTCTACCTCCAGCAATTAAAGAAATCCATTTAATTTTTTGGAACTCATTATATTATTCCATTTATTAGTATTAAACTTTTTCTCCTCCCATTGTTATGATAAAGGCTTGTGCTGATTGGTTTATTATCTGGCTATATCTCAATAACCAGAGAACACCACATTTACCCGATCTTCACAAGAACATACTGATAAGCATACATTCCTTTGTCTTTCAGGTGGTGTGACAAGGATGACAGTATCTCTGGTGGTTATTGTCTTTGAGTTAACAGGTGGACTGGAATACATTGTGCCGCTTATGGCTGCAGTAATGACAAGCAAGTGGGTAGGAGATGCTTTTGGCAGAGAAGGTATCTATGAAGCCCACATTCGTCTGAATGGATATCCTTTCTTGGATGCCAAGGAAGAATTTACCCACACAACACTGGCCGCTGATGTCATGAGACCTCGAAGAAACGAAGCACCCCTGGCAGTACTAACACAAGATAACATGACAGTGGATGATATAGAAAATTTGATAAATGAAACAAGCTATAATGGTTTCCCTGTTATTATGTCAAAAGAGTCCCAAAGGCTAGTGGGATTTGCTTTGAGGAGAGATTTGACTATTGCAATAGGTAAGTTTTTGTTTGTATGTATGTTTGGTTTTAGTATTCTGAGAATCTGTGTCTTTGTCCTTATGCTAATGTTTTTGAAAGTAAAGAATAGCAAAGAATCTTAAGCATTACATGAATGTGATGCTAGGGACATGGTATTTGAAAAGCAGATGTGGCCTCACCTATTTTATAGGTTGTTTTTGTATTTGTGTTTCTCATTTCCTCATAAAATTGAGACGTATGATCCTTTTTTGCACTTTAACTGGAGCAGTGTAATTCATCTTCCTTTATGGGAATGAAAAGTCATTTCTCTTTTAGAAGGTTTTTCAAATTAACTTTAATAGATTTCATAATTGCTTCTGCTTTGATGTTTAAGATATATTCTGTTAATTAGTATTTATAAGGTGATTTTTAAATTGGATACTTGTTTTTAGTATTTCATGATAAACTGCTTTAGAGACTAAGTTTGAAAGCAGACCACAAAGATGATGAGGGTGTTTCTAAAATCAGCATACTCTTTCTAAAAGAGAAAATTAATGTTTGGAGTGATAAAATCCTGTACAGTCCTTTTCTTAAAATTAAGAAGTGGCTTGAATGTACAGTACACTGTGAGTCAGATTCCTTTACTTAATTCTTTTCCTTGTCCTGACTACAGAAAGTGCCAGAAAGAAGCAAGAAGGCATTGTTGGCAGTTCCAGGGTCTGTTTTGCCCAGCATACTCCTTCACTTCCAGCAGAAAGCCCTCGACCCTTGAAGCTTAGAAGCATTCTTGACATGAGCCCTTTTACTGTAACAGATCACACACCAATGGAGATAGTGGTGGATATTTTCCGCAAACTTGGCCTAAGGCAGTGCCTTGTAACACACAATGGGTGAGTTCAGAGATGAAAAACTATTTGAGAATGTTTGCTTATTTTCTTTTGTTTAGCAATTACTTCAAAAATCTAGCATCCTAAAGCTTGATAAAAGTATTAAACATGAGGCCACAGCACAGTAGGGTGTTGACTAGAAGTCCCCTGTTTTTATACTTCTTCTCCCCAAACATAGGTTTATTTTTCTGTGAGAACATAGCCCTTTGTGGACTTCCCACCAGGACAATTTCTTGTAGCCTAATTTCAAATAAGTATTAGGAATTATCTTTGGAAATTTTGTTTTATTAAAATATATTTTCCTCTCTTTGTTTTTCCTCATAATAACAGTTCCAGCTATATTAAGAATTAGCATTTCTTTATATTAGTCAAATATCTACAGACATCATATGGAGTGGATTAAATATCCAATTTTTAAAGTAAAAGTATCCATACAGCTAACTGCCCCATTTCTCATTATCTCTGTATTTTTCTTGGAGATACTGATGTGTAGTGCCCCCTCCTATATGATTTCAGGGGGTACTTGTGTATAAAATGTCTTTAGAGCATGGGCAAAACACATGCCTGCAGATGTTGTTGGATTGCAGCTTCCATTAAACCCAATAGTTTCACTAGCTGGGGTGTCACCTTCCACACCAGGTGTCACCCAGGAAGGGCATTCATTTGCCTCTTCTTTTGCTCTGTCACTGGGCTTCCTCCCAAGAATGAAAGGTACACACAAGTTTTGTACCTGGCTTTTTTCTTTGTCTTTCCTTTTTTGAAGAGTTTTATTCTCATTAGTTAATTGCATACCATTATGTGGACACTGATTAGTGAGTGAGGAACTAAATGTTACAAGGTATATAGAGCTTCTCCTAAAAGCAGAAACTCCCTGTTGACTTTCCCTTTCACATCTGTAACATCTAGTTTAACTTCCTGCCAATAGCATTGCCCTGCCTCTGTTTTACATCATAAGGTTGAAATTCATGAGCATCCTCAACTTGATCTGTGAATCAGTTGTACTCCAGAGCTGGTTTAGCTTGGCAGGTATTACTTTGTGGCACTCTAGTCTTCTCATCGAAGTGACATATTCATGAGAGCAGAATTCAGTTTAAAAGATGGGGCTTGTGGGACTTTGCAGTTCAGCTTCTGGGAAGTGGGAGCACTCCAAAACAGAAACTACTTCCTCATAGAATTGGAGATGTATTTGCATGTGTTCCCACTTCTCATATGACACATACAAGTGACATACAGGAAACTTGTGTACTGGATCAGATCACAGATGCATCTGTCAGTATTGTTTACACTGACTGGCACCGGATTTCTAGAGCTTCAAACAGATTTTCTCAGTCCTGTCTGGAAATGCAGGAACTGAACCTGGAAACTTCCATGTGAACTATGTGCATGACTATGACAGAAATAACAATGATAAAGACATCTATTTTTCTTTGTAAATTATTTATGATTTAAGACTGAGATTGCACATTAGAGACCAAAAAAGAAAAGAATTTCGGGATATGTTATCCCTATATCTTCTTGTAGGAAATTACTCAAATACAGTGCTTCATTTAGAGTGTAAAGAAAAAAATATCACAGTTAAACTGTTAAATGCTAGTAGTATTATGCATGACATTGTTGCTTTGTTGGGTATTTCATGTGAAATTATTTGACTGGCTTTTTTTCTCCAAACAAAGTCAAACTGCAATATATCTTATCTGCTTTATTTAAAAAAGCCAGCTTCTAAATACAGTGAGTACTGAATATGGTGTAGGATTCTAGAATGTATTTTTTTCTCATGAGACATCAAATTTGTTATTTATCACTTAAAGCACCTCTATCCAATAGTTAGTCCCTACTAGAGCAAACCCATTGAATCAGTAATTGATTCAGTGAATCTTCTGTGGTTGGAATAACAATTGGATTTATGCTATTGTAAAACCACCTCTGAGTACTCCTTGCCTCAGAAAACCCTATGAAATTCAAGTACTGTAGTTGCCATAAGTTGAAAGGCAACTTGAAGGCACACACACAGTAGTGGAGCTACAGTAGGATAAGATGCATAACAATAGAACTTATCTGATATTTTAGAAAGAACATGGATATATTAGAAAGTTATTGCAATGATAGATTGCTTAATTCATTCTTATGAAACCTCTTAGAAGAAAAATGCTTGCTTTGTTAACCAGCTGGTCTGTAATTTCCATGATTGTTTTCTTGCTTAAGCTTGCTGTTGTTTCTTTGCATTTGATAACCTTATTTTATGGTAACGTTTTCCTCAAAGCTTCAAGCTCTTATGGCTATGTGGAAAGATTGAAGATAGTCAGTTATCATTGCACTTGTTAGTTTTAGAGGCAGACCCACATATAAGCAATATCATTTAGAAAGTGCTATGCATTTAGTTAGTTTTCAGGCTAATTCCAGACTAAATCCAATTTGGGATAGGCCCATTGAAATGAATATTAGTTGTTACTAAACTCTAGTCATGTCTGCCCTAAATGGTACAGTACTAATGTTGGGTTTAGCCCATCATCTCTTAAGATGCCATTATAGGAAAGAGATGGTAATCTCTGGGACATGTGGTTAATAACTCATACCATTTGAAGAGTGTTTTTCTAAAAGCAGGTCAAGAAAATATTTGTTAATTTCTGGGCTTTAAAATTATTTTGCAAATTAGAAAAGGAAAGCACTTTGTTATTTCTGCATTCTGATTTTAGGGAATTTTGCAAACTTTTTTTGGGGTGCTTTTTATTGAGACTGTATAAATTCAGTTTTTCATTAAATGGTTTTACATATTAGTTTCTGATATAGCATGTGACATCCTGAGGATTTTAGCTTTCATTTTCCTCAAAGTTTTAAGCTCTTATGGCTTATTGATGATTGACAAAGATTGCCGATACAAAAGTAGTATGGCTACAGGTTTTCCTAAAACATCTAGAAGAAACTAAGCAGGGGGGCAAGATGTTGGCACCTTGTATAATTCCTTGCCCATCCGCAGTTTCCTTCTTTCCCTGGATTGGTTCCTATAAGACATTTATAACCTACTCTGCAATTTTCTAAGTTCTCTTCACCCATCCTTATTTTTTAAAAAATAAACCAAAGTTAAGCATTATGGGTTTGATTAAGCATATTTTAAATGCAGAATCCAGATTATTCAGAGACAGAATCAAGGCTGGATGGGGTGTGGGGAGCTGTGTTCATATAGAAGGTGCTTAAGGACTTTAAATATGATTGAAAGTGAAACAGAGAGAGGCTAAAAATGGAGACCTGATGTTTGTAAAAATCTAAAATTCACATTTCTAAGAGTAAAAGTTACATTTGTTCTTACATCTCATATTTAATTAGCAGAAGGGAATATAGAGATATGTTTGTTTCCCTTTTCTGTTCTAAATTTAATATGTATTTTAAGCCAACATGGTAGATTTTATATCTTTAAGAAAGAGATGCTTACTCTCAAATCATTTTCAGTTGACCTTTTCATTATTTGCATTTCTTCAGTCTGTTTTCATTTTACTTTCCCCCACTAAATTTCTCTCATTATGATTGGAGCTCTTTTTTTCTTTTTCTTTTGGTTTGATTTCACATACAGTTATTAGCATAACATGATCTGTTTCAGGATTGTCTTGGGGATCATCACAAAGAAGAACATATTAGAGCATCTCGAGCAACTAAAGCAGCACGTCGAACCCTTGGTGATTAGATATATCAGATCTCCTCCTTAGACAATTTAGACATCAGGAAGCATGAAACTTGTGAATTGTTCAGTGTTCTTACAATATCTGAACAACAACATCCCGACATATATGAGGTTATATTAGAATACAGTGTAAATTTGAAAGATGAACAAAATGTCATTGCTGAAAATACACTAAATGAAGACACAATTAAAAGAGAATGTTATGAGAGCAAGTAGACAGAGATTTTAAAGAGAGAATTCCTCCTATTCCCAAATATATAAGAGTATATCTGGGCTTTTTTTCTCACACATTTTGTGAAATTATATAAAATACATTTGTGCTAAAGTGCTGTGCATTTGGGGTTGCCATTTTAAACCGTTACGATTTAACATGAAAACCTCATTTTAGTTTTGACATCTAAATCAGAAGCTATTATAGCATTAAATCTACTACTTTAGTTTCCTGGTCAGTTGCACAGTCACTTGTCTGAAGTGATTGCTGGAAATAACTTTTATTTCCTAATTAATATTATAATCTGTGATACTATCATCCATTGTTGGTCCTTTTGCTATATTCCCTGCCACAGATTCTGGTTGCTGCTGTGCAGTAGTTGCTATTAAAACCCGCCTTCCAAGTTTAACTGCTTACATGCTAATTGAACTTGCATATTATTCTAATACTTCACAAATGTTTCATGCATCCTCTTTAAGAGAAAGTTACAGTCAAAACTACTAACCAGAATAACAAGGTCAGAAGCTCATTCTTTCTTTCTGCCTCTCCTGTGATAATATCTTATAGGACAGCTTTGCTCCTTAGTGTACTGTAGTGTAAGATCTTGATCATAAGAGCACCGTTTCTAAATCTGGGGGAAAGTCTAAATATATGGTTTCTTACTTTTCCCCAATCAGTCCCAGTTAAAACAGTTTAATCTGTGATCATCTTTTCTATAAACCTAGCTGCATGTGCTCTTATGAAACCAATGGGGTTATGCTGAACAGCACCTCAAAATTGAACTGTTAAAGAATTTTGAGTTTGGCTAGATTCAGCCATATTTTCCTTTGGTAATGGGATCAATATCTCTTATTCACCCCCACTGCACCCTGCTTTGTTACTATTTTGTTGGCATATGATAATGAAAGATAAAACCCTAAGTGGGTTGAGGCTTGGCTTGTTTACAATGAATCAGTTTACTGACTTTTCTTAATATCACAATACTGCTGTCATTTTTTAACAAAATGATGGTTGCTTTGATGACAATAAAATGTTTTTCTTGTAATAAGAAAATTAGGCTTTATTGTGTTCTGCTCCTGTTGACAAAAAGGATTTGGCTACAGATTAGCTTGACTTGATGGGTTTTTGTTGTTTTTGTTGTTCCTTCATTTAATTCTCCTTTTTGTGTGTGTCTCTTTTCAGGCGCCTCCTTGGCATCATAACAAAAAAAGATATCCTCCGTCATATGGCCCAGACGGCAAACCAAGACCCCACATCAATAATGTTCAACTGAACCCAATAACTGAGGAGAGAGAGGAAAATGAAGAGGAGGTTCATTTGTTGAATAGCACAACACTTTAACACAGGGCATTGCTTTGCAATGGGAAGGAAAACTGGACTTAAGGAGAAGTGTGCGACTGGATTTCAGGAGGTGGCTTAAGAAAAGGTGGGGAAAGGATGTTCCTCACACTCCCAAAGTGGAGAGAGAGCAAAGTTCTGCATTCCTGCACTGGATGTGTTCTAAATTGGTAGATCTGCCATGATAGTGCAATGGGAAGTTATGTTAGAAGACAGAAGGATCCAGTCCTTAACCTGCCGTTTTACCATTGAAGAAAGTGGTGGTTAGTCCCTGTTCTGGAGGGATTGTTTTGAATTGAGCCATCTTTTGAAGACTGGAATATTTTGCTCTTTTTACCATAGACAGTTGTTGTGTTGACTCGTGAAATGCATAGCTGTATTCCACATCACCTCTTTACATTCCAGAAGATTTTTTTTATTTCCTCTCTTTCTCTCTCCTGAGCTGTAACAGCCTTTTCGCAATTGGTGTGTCCTTTTGAAATGGTAGTTTCTCATATTGAGATGTACTGTGACCTGCTAAGTTTGATCACAAGATGGAATTGTTTCTTGTGCCATTTAAACCTAGAGCTTGTTTATCATGAAATTCTTGTGGCAGTTTAGATCTCCTGCAGCAAACAGATTGTGCAGGTAAAATAACTTGGGTGAAGCATGTTAAGAAATCCTGCATTTTGTCAGCTGCAATATAAACAGCCAAAACGTGTCTCAAGAAGAATGTTTCCCTTGCAAGATAATAATGTGACCTGGGCTTATGCAATTTTTTGTATTATTAAAAACACTAAGGTATATATGTACCAATGTTGTGCAGTCTAAGGAAGATACTGCTATTCTACTAAGAACAGGAACAGTTTGATATAAATGTGTATCTGATAACAACTGCATGCTGAAACACTGAAGATTGTCCCCCCATTAAGATCCATCACATTATGTTTCCCATTCCTACAAAAAAGATTGAAATTTTTAAAATCATAATTTGCACTAGATATACATAGATATCTTACCATGATTTTATTTATATTTTTATGGACTAAAATATACTAAATGCAGATTAGTCACAGGGTTACTTTTACCTTTGTAACATGATTTTTATACACTAAAAATTCTTTATTAGCAAAGATGTGCTAGGCAGCAGCTTGGCAACAGAGGAAGGGTTTAAGTATTTCTTTCTAACCCAGTCAACACTTGATTGCCATAAATCTTAAAATTACTGTTTGTTTTTAATCAAATAACTGGAATATTAAGACACTCAGTATTTGTAAATATTGCAATATTTAAACAATAACAATATTTAAATTACAGGCATACGTTTTGTCTTTAAATTTACAGGAATTTTGAAATGTAGCAGCTGAAGAGATAACTCAGTTGTAGTTCAAATCTCTTATTACTTGAAAAGATGTGTAAGGTTTAAACCTCCTCTGCAGTATATACAAGCAGGGAGTTCTTTATAACTGGAACTTTTTGTTATATGCTTTGATCCCAATTATAAATTCTTTATTTTGAGTCAGAGCACTCCCATAAAGACTTAAGAGGGATTGATTAAGATATTGATTATGATAAAACAAAAAGTAATGAAAAAAATTGAAATTTGGGCATCCCAAAGCCCACATCATCTAACACAACAGGCATTAATGGCAACTATTCAGGTATTTTATTGTGTGCATTTAGAAAGACAGGGCAGCATGAAAACCTCGGCATGCATAATGTGGCTTCTGAGTCTTTACACTTGCTCAGTGGCCCCTACCTCATTTGATAAAACCATTTTAAAACTGGAATCTCAAAAGCTGTTGCCCAGGCAGCAAAGGAAGCTGCTGTCAAGGAGGCAAAAAAGAACCAGAAGCCCTGCTTGCATGCATTTGTGTTCTTGACACAGATCTACAGCATCTTGCCAGAGTAAGTTAATATCCTCCTTTCTTTAAAGTTCTTGATACCCAAATACCCGAGTGGGAAGTCAGCATGGTTTTAAGAAGTAGAAAGAAATCAACAAGTGCTTTACTAACTGGCTCAAATACTAGTTTTAAACACTGTCCATTGTTTACACAATACTTCTTCATAAATCTTGAGATGTTTCTCACTAGCTCCTAACTTCACAGTGTAGTTACACTTTTTTGCCTTGAACCCAACAGTTTCTTGAGAAACTCTTTTCAGTCTGACATTGATTTGGATTCAAACCAATTTGGTTTGGATTTCCTTTCCATTGATGGAAAATAGCTCCCTCATTAAAATTAATAATGTACAAACCCACCCACCCACATTTCCTTTTTTGCTGCTTGGGTATAAAACTGGAATAACTTCGTTTGGAGCCTTTTGTGTAATTCAGTAATGATGAGCAAAGATAATTTGGCCTCTGTATAGATCATGCAGAGACAGTTTGTTTTCGTCCCTCCAACACGACTTGAAACTGAAAATAATTGGCTTTGGGCCAGGTGTGTGTACAATTCATCTGACTTTGGCTCTAATCATGTGCATCTTTAAACCAAATATTTCCCTGAGCCACACCTTCTAATTCTTAAAGCTTTGAAACTCCCCTGCAACCACTTAAGTTTTAAGACACTCACTTTATGTGTGTTTGAATAAATGCAGAACCCTGACTGCACTTCATAGCATGAAATGAAAAATACTAGTTCATGCCCTTGATGTGTCTTATTTAAATGTTAGATCTTCACATTTAGAACTTCATATCTATATTGTGCTGATCTAATGCATTTTGTTTGCTCTTTTTACCTGATCAGTTTCCCATACACTGACACATCATGACGTGTTAGAGATTCTGAAACTAAAGTAAGTGTGCCTGTACTGCTCAACAAAAAGGGTTTACTAATAATAATGTAAAAATTTGCAGCGCCTTACTCAGGCTGGGGCAGGATCTGGTGTTTGGGGGGATGTCAGCATCTTTTTTTATTTGTAACAGTTTAGTTGGTGGTTCATGAAGATTGCATAGTTTGTTAATCTGTGATATTTCCTAGAACTGTATTAAACATTGATCTCAATGTTTTTTATTTATACTAGTGTGGTAGCGTTGCATATCATTACAGTAAAATAAAATCCTATTACTGTGATGATTCCATTAGGAAACATTAAAAATTCTATATGACCATTTTGGTTTCACTTTTTCATTGCTGTATGTTGTCACAGGGTATATAAATTTAATGTATTCCCCTCTTGTGCATGCGTGCACACACACACACACACACACACACACTCACTCACTCACCCATACACCCCTGGAAGATCCTATGAAAAATGATAGAATTGATTAAATGTTACAGAACAACTTTACACATCTCTTGCATTTATTCAGTTAATGAATGAAGTGGAAACATCAGTGAGAGCTGGGATTGAGTCACACTATACAATTACAGCATTTTGATGCCACTTTATCTACCAGAAGCACCGCATTTCCCTAACCCTAGTATGCGCTCTGCGCATATTTTAATGGCGGTGTGTAACCCGCCATTGCCATGCAAGGAGTGTAATAAAGTCCCCACAGGCCTGTGTGCTCATTTGCATTAAATGTACTTCCTGAATCTTTTGTACCACTGTTGTTCAGAAATGTTGCAGCAGCATGAGATTTCACTGTGCATCATCAGCCTTCCATCAAAAACAGGCTGGCATTCTGCTAGTTATGATGCTATTAGATTTTCAACTGCATAACCATTACATTTGATTGTGGTACCGTTGTCATACACATTGTCCTTGAAATTGACCTTAAAATCTAGTCGGCTGTCCGGAAGAACAGAGTTCTTCTTAATACCCTAATATTAATACCTTTTCATTTTCAAAGCATGGGCTCTGTATCAACACTCATTCCATTCAGGTTCTAACGTTAATAAATCTACATCTAAAATACCTGAGGTTACAATCTGGACTAACAATGTTATGTAAAGGGAAATTTCTATTCCCTACATCTGTTCAGGAGCAGATAGTAAATTTGATCCTCCAATGGTATCCATTCTGTCAAGATATTATTGGACAAAACCAACAACTTTTTTTTTTGCTGTAAGTGCAGTTTTAACTTACAGCGGTGCCAATTTCCAGGGAATTCTGAGGAATGTAATTAATTTTTTCCAGGGATTTTGACTGAATATTCTGGTAAATATTGGGGAATTCTGGGGATTTTGGAAAAACATTCAGGGAAATATCTTTGAGGCTTGTTGGCAACACTTAACTTAGCAAGGCACTTGCACAGCATTTGTATCTTGAAGTTTGGATTGCTACTGGGTGAAAATCTGGAAGGAGCTTCAAATTAACACTGCTACAGAGATAACGGCCTTTAACACTGATTTTGTATCTTAGGCTTTTTAATTTATATGTAGTGTTCATAAAACTTTGCATAGTGGGCAGTCTCAAAATGTACAAAAATAAAAATGCTGTAGCATGCATGGAGTGAAACAGCGGCATAAAAAGCAGACGGCACATGCCCACAAGACACCCAGAAGCTGGCTTCAAGCTGGGCAGCTGTCCACATGTGGGCTGGCTTCTGGGCACTCTGGCGGCATGGCATTTACATACTGCAAGAGCTCCTTAAAGCCAGCTTCCTACTGCAGTGGGAGGTTCAGTACTTACATTGACCTGTGGATAAGTCAACCCAGGCTTTTTCGGTCACAATTTCTAGATTTATACATGAGTATATACATTAATACCCAGTGGGGCATACATAGAGAAAGAAAGTCATAACAACAATAAAAGATCTTAACTATCCATTACATACAACAATATCTGCCCTGAATAGGAAAGATATATCAGTGAAATATGAACACAAATAGGAGTGTCTCATAGCAGCCACTTTAAAACTTTTTGGATTCAGCAGCCTATGTTCATATGATCTGACAAACAACCTTATATTGCAAAGGATTTAAGAAAATGTTTTAGCAAGCATGTGGGTGAGCCCTGGTGGTGCAGTGGTTAAATGCCTGTACTGCAGCCACTCACAAACCATAAGGTTGCGAGTTCAATATCAGCAAAAGGGCTCAAGCTCGACTCAAGCTTGTAGGCCTCCGAGATTGCTAAAATGAATACTCAGCTTGTTGGTGGCAATTAGCTTACACTTTGTAAACCGCTCAGGGAGTGCTTAAGTGCACTGATAAGCGGTATAGAAAAGTACTTGCTATTGCTAAGTCTGCTGCACTGCTCTTGAACCAATGTCCCCTGCATATATATGTGGAGTACCAGTATTGGAACAAAACTCATCATTTTAAAACCATCTTATTGAGGAATCCACAGATTCTGTGGAACAATGTTTAAAAGCCTTCAAACTGAGGACATAGGTGGAGTAAAAAAATCACTAAAACCAAAGATAAATGTGGCATGGATCCCCTGCCCCAGTAACAAGGTGTTTTTTTTTTTAATGTTTATTCTTCACAAAATTACATCCGTTTAGTACCAAAATTCATAACAAACATCCTTGATGAGGTGTCACTGTATATCATGCTGCAAGTTGGTCAACATTATCTTTTCTTCTATTAGCTAAATGAGCTTCAATGATCTCTGCAAACACACTTCTCTTCAGCAAGTTGTAAGCAAGAGGCAGCAACTGGCCAACAATCTTGTGAAAATACTAAAAAAAAATATGAAATAAGTTATTAGAGGTTCTCACAAACATTGATCTATATAAGCAATGGCTTCTTAGCCAATCTGTTTTTCATTTAAAAGGCAGCTTCACGTTGAGGCATACAACAACATTTTTTGAGAAGTGTTAATTTATGCTTGATTTTGATTCATAAATCTTTTGAAACCAGTTCTTCCAGAATATTACACTAAAGAGGTTGAGTATCCCTTATCCAAAAATCCCTAATGCTCCAAAGTCCAAAACTGTCCACATGGGCGACTGGGATAGTGACACCTTTGCTTTCTGATGTTTCAGTGTACACAAACTATGCTTCATAAACAAAATTAATAAAAATATTGGGTATAAAATTACATTCAGGCTGTATGTATAAGGTGTATACAAAAAAATAACTGTCATGTTTAGACTTGGGTCTCATCTCCAAGATATCTCAGTATGTAGATTCAAATATTCAATAATAATAATAAATCCAAAATACTCCTGGTCCCAGGAATTTTAGATAAGGGAGACTCAATCAGTATTACTTCAGTTGTTACTATTACAAAGTACAGTCAGCCCTCCACATTTGCATCTTTGACTTTTGCACATTTGATTATTCACAGATTTGATTAATATGTTCTCTCTAGGAATTTCTTGTCCTCCAACTTGGCTCTATGGTCAATAACGACTAGAGGCTGGACTGGATAACCTAGATCTAGGGAAAAAAACTTCTGTAGGCATTTATAGGTCCTCCAGTGCAATTGTATAGTCAACTTCCAGCATATGTTAACCATAGACCTGCACTGGAGGACCTAGAGATTCCTATAGAGGTGTTCTCTCAGGTTTAAAAGTTTTGTTATTTGGGTTTTTTCCAGTTTCACAGGGATCCTGTGCCCCTAACCCCAGCAAATGTGGAGGGCCCAGTGTATTAGGCTTATGGTTTAACAACAGACCCTTGAAGCAGTAAATATGAAGTTAATGAGAATGGTGTGCATGTACTAGAATTTCCCATTTCTGAAGAGAAAATAATTTAACTTACATGTGACCCATAGCAGAAGAGATCTACACCCAACTCGTATCCCATACCATAGTCACATTCATCATTAGCAAACTGAACAAATGTTAGCATTTCCTGAATAGGGGCAAATGCTTTCAGTCTCTGGTCATCATTAGGAGCATCAACAATTGCTTTACAGATTCTTTTGAGACTAGCTGCAGAGAAAAATAAGTGAAAACAGGATTAGGACATAGCACTTCTGTATATGGCAGTAATACAGGTTGAGTCTCACTTACCCAGAAATCCAAAATCTGAAATATTCCAAAATTGTCCACATGGGTGGCTGAAGTAGTGACAACTTTGCTTTCTGGTGGTTCAATGTACACAAAATTTATTTTATGCACAAAACTATTTAAAATACTGTATATAAAATTACTTTTAGGCTATGTGTATAAGGTGTACATGAAACATAAATGAGTTTCATATTTAGATTTGGGTCCCATCTCCAAAATGTCTCATTTTGTATATGCAAATATTCCAAAATCCAATCAGTCAGTCAATCAAAACACTTCTGTGTGCAAGCATTTCAGATAAGTGAGACTCAACCTGTACTACTACTTAAAATACGGCAAACAGCATTGGATTGCTGAATCAACTAGGTGACTCTTTACACTAGTTCAAGCAAGAGTTGGGGCTTATGCATACCCATTAGTAAAATATATAAGGCACATATATTTTACAGTGAGATCTATTAACTCTTTAACAAAATCCAATACACATCGGTGGTACCTTTATTAGGTCAACGAGAAGGTGCAAAAATGGTCTTTTACTGCCTTTGGTGGGCTGAATTTTTTTTCTTCCTAACATTCTCTGTAACATTAAAAACAAAACAGAGACACTTGCAACCCGTAAATACAACACCTTTTATTCTGCATGAATTTTGTACAGTCTATCTGGTGAAAAATCCAGTGAGCTTTGAAAGCTAGTATCATCATTATATATTTTTATTATTAATGGCACCTTCTGGTTGGTCTAACTGACAATACATTCAGTTACCGAAACCCAACTTATGCAGCACCTTGTATGAATTCTGTGCATAATACAGAAGATGCATAGGCTTTGTGGCAAAGAATTCAGTGCAAAAAGGTTTCTAAAACCAATTCAAACAATAAGTAGATAAAAACATTTTAAAAACCTATTAAAATACTGTTTAAAAACTTATAAGAGCAATCTAAACTTGACAAGGTGCTGGGAAATACAAGAGGGCCTCCTCACAAGACGTCAAATTTCTAATAGGCTCATATGGGATAGGGCAGTCCTTCAGATATCTTGGCCATGAGGTATTTAGGGCTTTGTAAGTCAACACCAGCACCTTGAATTTTTCTCAGAAGCAAATTGGAAGCCAGTGCAATTCATGCAAGGCTGGTGTTATATATTGTGCATCATCACAATTTACTAGCATGGTTGTGTAATGTGTGAGCAAGATATCTCTACTGTCATAAAGTTACACATAACAGTGTCTGATGCAGGAACTCAGTGCTAGTTTTAAAATGTATTGTTTGTCTCTGATGGTTCTAAACCAAAATCAATCTTATATGTTTCAAGAAATATTCAATAGTATGTCAGTTGTTTATTTATTTTTATTTTAAACTAGAACTGAGCTTTTGTTCTTAAAAGATTTAACTATACAGTAATCTAACAGGTAATGCACACTAATACTAATAGGAAAACAGCTGTGTATATTATCTAATATTCTTTCTGAGAACAGAAACACTGGATTTTTTTTTTACCATTTGTTTCAGGAAGCTCTCTGTATCCAACATCATTCTTATCCACAGGTACAACCAGACCAGCTCCATGGAATGATTTTGTTACAATCTGTGTTAAGAGGGTGAAAAACCAAGTATTATTATCTGTCAAGTCAAAAGAACCAAGCAATAAAAATATTAATTCTACATATAGTCAATCTTATTTTCTTAGAACAAATTATTGAGCAACCATACGCCGTAGATTCACACCATAACTTGATACTGTCTTTCCCTAACAAAATGAAAATGTTTATAAACCAAAGAATTCCAGTAATCTGAGAACTCCCAGCTTCCTATAGACAGAATTGTACCAGCCCATTACAATACATAGACTGTTACACCATATATTGATTGTTCCTGGTGTCTCCACCTGTATCATTTAAGGTAATTTCCTCACATGTGTAGCAGATAGCTGATGAACATAAGCAAGGTTTCTATACCATCCTCAGTTACTTGCTCACAGTACTGATGTACAAGCTCAGTTTTAACAATAGCAAGTACATTTCCATACCACTTATCAGTTCACTTAAGCACTCTCTAAGTGGTTTACAATGTGTAAGCTAATTGCTCCCAACAAGCTGGGTACTCATTTTAGCAACCTACGGAAGGATGCAAGGCTGAGTCGACCCAGGAGCCCTTCAGGATCAATCTCACAACCTTGTGGCTGTGAGAGGCTGCAGTACTGGCATTGAACCACTCCGGCACCAGGACTCCTAATATTCTTCGGTACCTTTAGGTCTTCAGTACCTTCACCTATGACCAGTGTATTTTGTCAAAATCATTTGATATTTAAAATATAAACTGAAGTCATTCCAGGTTCCTGTTTTCTTTATATGCCACATTTGAGATACATTCTTCAGTTTCCTCTAAACTATTGTTTTTCGTTTATTCTCCTTTATTCTTAATTATACCATAGTATGCATATATGTTAAGATGTATATACCACTAAGTCCAACGTCATTGCCAGGTAAAGCGTGTACAAGATAGCAGCTTTAACTCCTTTCATTATAAAATACTAAAACCCATTATGTGGTGATACATTTACAGAAACAACCAAAATGTGCAAAGTAAAACATGCTAGCTTTGGAAGCCCAGGCAAAGATGATGAAGTAGAATACATGAGAGGAAAAAAGTGATGGTGTTGTGATCACAGCATCTACAATTTTGTTTTGAGATGTTATAGGACATATGTATATACTAAGTATGGTTAAAACAATTCCATTCTAAGGATGATGAAAACAATTCACATGACATGTAAAAATGGTGCTCAGTAATGCAATCCTCTGCATGTTTACTCAATAGCAAGTCTTACTAAATTCACTTGGGTGCGTTACAGACCGCCCCGGTGTATCGGGGCCTCAGCTGCTACAACTGCAGCCTCCGAGGCCCCGATCCGCCGCTTTCCAGGCCGCTTCCCCACGGGCTGGAAAGGGGTGTCCTTGAGGCTTCAAGCCCCAAGGACACCCCGCAGCGGCGGGGAGGAGGAGAAAGAGGCCACTTGGCCCCTTTCTCTTTTGCGTCACTGGCGCAGCCATCTAAAGGCTGCGCCCAGTGACGCAAAGCTGGAAGGAGCTCTGAAACGGAGCTCCTTCCGGGGCCGCGGAAAGGGCGCACTAGGCGCCCCTGTGCGGCCCCACTGAGTCACAACCGTGCCGCCTCGTTTGGAGGTGGCGTGGTCGTGACATAGTCATGGCGGCGGCCATGTGGAACGGCCGCTGCCATTTTCTACACGCAGAGCGCGTATTAGGGTTAGGAGCGTCCAGAAAGGACACCCCTTTCTAACCCTAGTGCGCGCTCGTCACGTACTAGGGTGCCCGTTTGTAATAGGCCTGAGTTTTAGGTAAATGAATATTGGACTGCAGTTTAAGGAGCTAAATAAGAGGGTTTTTTTCCAAATCTATGGGTAGCTACCAACTTCTCCAACACCTTGCCCAAAAAGGGACATTACAGGAACTAGAAAGTAGTTGTCCATGCTAGATTCTTTAGTGACAAATGCTTACTACTTTTTCTTTAAAGCATAGTCAGAATGCACTTTCCTTTTCTCATTACTACTAATGTCCAAGTCTTTAATCCTCCCCCATATTTTTTAATAATCATGATGGGCAAGGATCCAGAGAACACGTTGTGGCTATTAAACTCTTAAGTATGAGCTTGACAAGTGTGTATAACAGCAGAATTAAGTGTAGCTCTTGCTATCTTCTTCTTTGATCATATCATAATGATGGCATTCAATTAAGCATGGTGAGTGATTTTTTCCACCCAAACTGGTCATAAACAGCTTTCTGGGCTTCCAGAATCTGACTTACTGAATTCCTGGGGAGAAAGCACATTCCCCACCCGAACAGAGCTCAGCAGCCAATACTGTGCAAATGCAGTGGTGGCAACAAAATGTATTTTAGCCACAACCAGTGCACAAAAGCTACAACATGCAATCTTAACTGTTGTCACTCATGTTCACAGAAAATCTTCTGCCATTTGCATTTGAGATGTCAACTCAATGGTTTCATTGCTTTCAACTCCTGAAAATATTAAAGAGTACATAGGGCTCTACAGTTTGGCTAAGGGCACTTTGGGCATTTGTATCTAATAGTGCAAATTGGCATCAAGCTGAAAAAAAGTAACTAAATTATTCATTAGAGTTGTTTTCTACTGAACTGGTTGTGAAAATAAATCAAGCCATACTTTCTTGTCTCTCTGCTTCATCTTCTTAGTTTTTTGCTCCAACTGATAACCCAATTCTTTAGCTGTTTTGGTGAGTTTTTCATCTAAATCTTTCAGAATACCACATTTCTTTTTATCAGTCAGCTCCTGAAGTTTTCTGGACAAAAACAATCTGAAACAGAAGACATTTCATTATTCATCCACTTTCCTCTGCAATTAAATAATAATAATAATAGTAATAATAGTAATAATAGTAATAATAGTAATAATAGTAATAATAATAATAGTTCTTTCTGACCCGTGTCTCCCTTGAAGTGGGGTACACCATAGATTAAAACACACAAATAATCATTTAAACACTGTAAGAACACTGTTAAAACACATAAAGATAGGCCACATTAAAATAATCCAGCATAATTAAAATATCCTAGTTTAAAATTGAATGGGTGGGCCTGCTGGAAGAGGTAAGTCTTTAATACTGTTTTAAAATTCAGACAGCATATTGAGCTGTCAAATTTGTCCTGGAAGGTCCTTGCATAGTTTAGAGGTGGCCGAAGTCAAAGACCTCGGGGTGACATCAATTCTGGTTGGTTTAAGCAAATGTCCCCCAGAAGACTTGAGTATATGGGACAGATTTTACAGAAAGAGGAAATCTCATAGGTAACCTGGTCCCAAACCATGCAGCACTTTAAAGGTAATAATCAAAACTTTGTACTTTTCCCAGAAACTAACTGGCAACCAGTGGAGTGATTTTAATATTGGTGTGATATGCTCAGTCCTAGATGTATCAGCAAATAATCTGGCTGTCATGTTTTGAACTAACTGAAGTTTACGAACTGGGAACAAAAAGTATGTAAAGAGAACTGAAGAGGTCCAGCTTTAAGGTCCAGCATGTGCAGCATGAATTTCATCTTTAGGTGTTCCAATTCTAGGAAGGGCCACATCTGGCATATCAGCTGAAGCTGATAATAAGCACTCTTGGCCATTTAATCTATCTGGGCTGACATTTGGAGAGACGTATCCAGGAGTACTCCCAAACTGTGAACAGAATCTTTCAGGGGCAGTGTAACACCATCCAGAACTGGTTGACACACCTCACTGTAAAAGTGAGCACTACTGTCTTGTCTGGATTCACTTTCACTTTCACACATTACCTCCTCCAAGTATTCATTCAGAAGAGACACACTATACATAGCTGAGGTTGTTTTTGAAGGTATATTTGGATGTCATCAACATACAGATAACACCCCACCCCATGTCTCCAGATGATCTCTCCCAGGAGTTTCATGTAAATGTTAAAAAACATTGAGGATAGAATGGCAACTTGTGGTATGCTATATAACAACTCTTTTTTTTGAGGAGTGACTATCCTCAAGTACCAACATCTGGAACCTGCCTGAGAGGTAGGACAAGAACCACTGCAACACAGTGCCTCTGATTCCCAACCCCCTCAGGTATTCCAGAAGGATACCATGGTGGTGGTGTCAAATGCTGCTGAGAGGTCTAAAAGCACCAGCAGGGACACCCCCCCCCCCTGTCAGTGCTAAAATGGAGATCATCCACTAAGGCAACCATAGCAGTCTCAACTCCATATCCTGTTCTGAAGCCAGTTTGAAATGGGCCAAGGAAGCGTGCTATCTCAAACTGTCTGGAGTTGGAAGGCAACTGCCCTCTCAATCACCTTGCCCAAGAAAGGAAACTTGTCTATAATTATTAAGGTCCAGAGAATTTAGGAAGGGCTTTTTCTGAAGTGGTCTAAACTCTGCTACTTTTAAACAAGGTGGAAAGTTCCCTCCTCTGAGAGATGCATTAATAATACTCTGCTGGAACAGCTGTAGAACCATTCGCAACAGGAGAAAGGAGCCTTTGGGAAGAACAGGCAAGCGGGCGCACTGTACCATGAACTCCTGTGCTGTAGAAAAGGGCTTCTTGATCTTGCAAAGAATTAACATAATTTCATTAATAAAGCAGAACATTGTAAAATACAAAAGCCAAATGTTAACTATAACTTTCAATATTTCAAAGCCATTCCTTGTGCTTGGGGATAAACTCCTGAAATGATCACAAGTACTTCCATGGGGAAGCAGAAGCAACAATATTTCTCAAAGAGTTCTATAAAATAGAGTTTTGTTCACTGATTAAACAGACAGCTTTATACAGCGAAGACTAGTGAACACATAGTGGTTGCATCCATTGTTCCTCATTCTAGTCTCTGGAGCAGCAAACAGGCTTGCTCCATCCTCAGTGCGACACCCCTTCAAATACTTTAAAAGGGCTATCATATCACCCCTTAACCGTCTCTTCTCCAGGCTAAACATACCCAGCTCCCTAAGTCTTTCCTCATAAGGCATGGTTTCCAGACCCTTCACCATTTTGGTTGCCCTCCTGTGAACATGCTCCAATTTGTCAACATCTTTTTTGAATTGTGGTGCCCAGAACTGGACACAGTAGTCCAGGTGGAGCCTGACCAAAGCAGAATAGAGTGGCATTATTACTTTGCTTGATCTAGACACTATACTTCTATTGATGCAGCCTATAATCGCATTGGCCTTTTTAGCAGCCGCATCACACTGTTGACTCATGTTCAACTTATGATCTACTAGGACTCCTAAATCCCTTTCACATGTCATCTCATTCAGCCAGGTGTCCTCCACCCTACATCTATGCATTTCATTTTTCCATCTTAAGTGCAGTATCTTACATTTCTCTGTAATTTCTGTGTTGAAATTCATTTTGTTAGCTTAGGCCCAGCTTTCTAATATATTCAAGTCTTCTTGAATTTTGATCCTGTCCTCTGGGATAATAGTTACTCCTCCTAGTTTAGTGTCATCTGTAAATTTGAGAAGCTTGCCTTCAAATCCTTCATCCAAGTCATTGATAAAAATGTTGAATAGCACTGGGCATAGAACTTGTGGCACTCCACTGGTCACTTCTTTCCAGGATGAAGAGGAGTCATTTCATTTTAATTTTTTTAAAATCAGATTATTCAAGAGATTTGGGATATTAATTTAATACAATATACACTGTTGACATGAGGTAAAGATTTTGCACAACCAAGTGTCCAGGGGAAATTTAGGCAAAATAGAAGCCACATAAAGAATAGTGATTTCAGTATTTCATTGGGGGGGGGGGAACCAGACCACCCAAAAAGGGTGGATCGGGGCCGCCCCAGAGCTGGTTGTTTTGGAGCCACGGCAGCCAAACACCATGGTCCCAATCTGCCCTGGAGGCAGCCCAAATAGGACCTCCTATTTGGGCCAATAAAAGCTGCCTTAAGTGATCTGGCCACAACCCCAGGGCAGCTTCTGTACCTTTTCTCATCAATGGAGAAAATCAAGGGTTGAATTTCAATCAGTAAAACATGGGTAAACCAGAGCACACACATACACACACACTGGTTTAGTACAATTTGTGCTTGTATTTGTGAACTTACATGTACACTATGGCTAGATTTCAGGTTTTTTTTAAAAAAGTAGTACTGATACATTGCTCTCCAATCTCATCTTCATGGCAGGGGTTGGACTGGATGGCCCTTGTGGTCTCTTCCAACTCTACGATTCTATGATTCTATGATCTAGGCTGCATCAGCAAAGCAGAAATAATGCAGTTTAGCACCACTTTAACTGCCATGGCCCCATGCTATGGAATCCTAAGATTTGTAGTTTGTTGTGACAACAGAGTTCTCTGACACAGAAGGCTAACTATCTCAAAACTACACATTCCAGGATTCCATAGCATGGAGCCATGGTAGTCAAAGAGGTGTCAAAATGCATTGGTCCTGCAGTGCAGATGCAGTCCTAGTTTGGCTTAGACTGACTAATTTTTAAACATAGCATGAAAGTATTAAAACTTACTTTACAGCAGCAAATACATTATCACCAAGTTGAGAAATCACACAACCTTTCTTGGTTTCATTTTCACCAACCCACGCTGGCAGTTCATCTGGTATATCCCTATAAGATATGCATACATAAAGTTTAGAAATAAATGCTTTCCATGGAATTACATGTGCAATTTGAAGCACTGCAAAGAAGAATGAAACAAGGCCCTCCCTTCCAAGAAAATACAATAACCTATGTTCATGGTTCTTTGAGTTTCTACTTCCTAAATTCTAATTTTGTTATCAGAAGCCTTCGCTTCTTGAAAATACTTTACAAAACATACTGTATTATAAAATTTCTGAAATTCTAATTCCCAACTGCAGACAAAAACATCTGATGGGTTTACAGTGCAATCCTAAACATTTATATCTCACTGTTTCTTCTTCCTTAGTCCTGAATTGAATTTGTTTGTTAAATTTTGGCTTATTTAAAATGCTAAATTTAAAGCGTGAGCTCTCTGCTTCAGAGTTACCTTACTTCACAGGGCTATTCGGAAAATCACTAATAATATACTAAGATCTTTTTTTTCAGTAATTCTTTCGCTACATCAGATGGGTGTTGTGCAAAACAGCATATTATTCAAACTGCTAGATAATTCAGGAAAACTTCTTTCCTTCCAAGCATGAACCTTTGGTGAAATATGTTCCCAGAGAAATTTCATATAATAAAACTTCAGGGTGGCATTTGTTGTACTTGCTCTGCCTGTAAGGTAGCTTTATAGAGCAACATGACTATAGGCAGATTAGAAATAACGACTGGAACTCACATGATACTTGTTTAAGACATTCACTGAAATTCTACAAGAAAATGTATAAAAACAGTCTATATGGACAAATATTCCAGGGGTGATTCATTCTTATTTGACTTCTTAATAAGATTTATACGAGTGAAAGAGAGAAACAAAGGGACATTGGAATATTTATCCATGTATATATATAAAACCCACGATAGATTCACTTTAGGGTCAGTATAAGACTAAATAAGTGTAGATAACTGGCACTTCAGATGTTTTGGCCTTTCCTCAGAACAGCTAATGATGAAATATTAAAGGAGTTGCAGTCTGAAAACAGCTGGCAGGCCACAGATGCTTATCTTCTGAGCAGAAGTACTAGAATACAAAAAAATATATATCTTCCATCAAACAGATGCATGTTACCTGAAATATCCCATATGATACTGCATTTTGCTGTCTCCAATAATAATAGTCTGGAACTCGGGAGGGTCATAAAAAAATCTCCAATGAAGGCTGAAGTTCACATCTTTTGATCCATGTGTCTTTTTGTGTTTTCCAGCAAGAATGTCAAATGGTCCAACTAACTGAAGTCCAATGCTCAATTTAAGTGCATCTACAACAAATAAAAATGCCTACTGTTTCATGCTCATAAAGAAAGATGTGATGACTCCCCTACCCCAAAACTCAAACTTTACATTTTTTTAAAAAAGGAAATCTTTTAAAAGAAAGCTCTTATTATTCCTGCTTTTTACATGCTAAATGAAACTCTCTTTTCTGAGCTCAGAGATAGTTCCTCCATCCACGATGAGCAATAGACCCTACCATTAAGTTCTCAGGTTTTTAAGAAGTGGAAATGAATAAAGATTTCTTGGTTCAAACACAACACACGCTTTCTGTGTTTGGCCAGTGTTGAACAGAAAGCTCAACCACTGATCCTTGTATTTTCACTTGTGCGCAACAAAACAATGTAATGCACAAGCATGCAATATAAAAACCTCTTACAAACAACTGTGGGCCAGTCTCAAATGTTTAAGTGAATACACTAAAGTAGGAAGCTAAGCAGTAATTTTTCATTATATCTGGGAACCAGTATTTGGCTTTAATTTTAGACAGCATTTAGAAAATATATTATGCCTGGAATAAAGTGGAAGATTCCAGTTTTTAGAACCTACCACATGGTTTGTCACAATCTAGATTCTCACAAAATTTCCAAAAATCATAGAAATCTTCTGGCATCTTGAGTCCATAGCAGCTTTCCACTTCTTGGCGAACATGTTCAGGGACATCTGATTCTTTGGACTGTCTCTTCTTTTCCTCGTTTGTCTTTTCACACTACCAGTGAACAGCAGGTCAGTTTTAATCCCACACCTGAGAAGAAGCAAACTCATACTTGTATATTTTAAGACATACGTGAGAAACCTGTGGGTCAGATGCATCTTAAGATCAGGCTGCATAGGGACTGGGATGGGGGAGCTGACTGACAATCACTAGAACATATACACTTTTGTGCTCCTTTTGAGCATTAGCTTTCCATTAACTTTCAGACCAATTTGTTTCTGCTTTAGGTAGGTAGTGGTTAGGACATAGTACTGTGCAAATGTCCAAGAGTGTGTACCCATGCGCGCACACACACACAGATATACTATATAGTTCAGATGCTCTGAGCTACTCCTAAAGCAGACCTGCACAAATTGGCAGAAGGGAGGATCCAAAATTAAAATAGGCTAAACTTCTTTGAGCTGTAGATAGGTTTTAATTAAATATTAATTAATTTATAATATTAATTAACAATATTAATTAGAATTAATTAATATTCATTCCATCCTCATCCTCCTCTGCCTAGCCTTCTCCTCAGGAGAAAGGCAAGTGGCAGAGGAGCTTTGCCTGTCCTTCTTCTCCATCTGGACTACTTCTTAGGAGAAGGTCAAGTGACAGTGGAGCCTTGAGGGGTGCACATTTACCCCTCTTCTTCCTCTGCTGCCCGGCCTTCTCAAAAGAAAGCCAGGTTAAGTAACAGTAGCGTCACTGGGTGGGTGCATGTGTGTGAACCACACCAGGTGACGCCCCAGAAAGGTTAGCCCCCCATACCATCCCCCATGCTCTGGGCATGCACACCATTCCCTGTGTGCGCACCTCCCGGTACCACAAACTCACCACTCTTTCGTCCTCCATGCCACTCCTTCCGCCACGTACCACTCTTTCCCCCACACGCTACATATGTCTCTCCTTTCCCTCTTGCACTCGCCTGCCACAACCTGCGGCCGTGCCACTCTTCCTCCCCCACACGCCACTCCCCCATGTGCCTCTCCTTTCTCCCTCTATTCCTCCCCAGGCACGCACCATTCCTTCCCTTCATGTGCAAGACAGGGAGTGCTGTGTTGTCCCAGGAAGCCCTGCCTCAGATATCTCCACCCCCAGAAGTCCCACCCCCACACTGGGTGACACCGAGTGCAGGAATGCCACTGCAAAGGAGAAGCCTTGCAGGGCGAGCGTTTGTTCCTCTTTCTCCTGCCCCACCCAGCCTTCTCCTTGGGAGAAAGCCAAGCAATGGAGGAGCTAGTGTTTGCCCATCCTTCTTCTCTGCCGCATGACCTTCTCCTCGGGAGAAAGTCAGGCAGTGGAGAAGTCTTGATGGGCAAGCATTTGCCCCTCCTTCTCCTCTATCCAGACTTCTTCTCAGAAGAAAACCAAGCAGTGGAAGGGCTTTGCAAGGCGAACATCTGCCAGTCCTCCTCCTCCTGCACATGGCCCTCTGCTCAGGAGGAGACCAAGCAGTGAAGGAGCTTTGAAGTTGTTCCACATCTTTGCTGGCTGTCCAAAATCCTTTGGCGAGCCACATGTGGCCCCTGGGCCATATGTTCTGCAGGCCTGTCTTAGAGGAACACCTGTCTAGAGAAGGAGTCAAAAGACTGAATGGGAACCAAATGGTATTTCCTACTGTCCCAAACTGTCATGTTTAGTGGACTCAGACCTGAGAAACCAAGACAGCATTATAGGGTGGAAACACTACAGTTTTATTTTGGATTCCTTGACAGAAGTTCACCACAGACTAAGCAGTATCAAATCTGAGTTTCCCCTGAGTTAGCCTTTAAGAGTTCCCTCTTCCTAACCTCTCTTTCCCAGCCTGCTGCCCCCAGCTTTAAATCAGATAAAAGGGTTCTTTGAAGATTCCTTTCCTCACTTTCCCCCATCTTCATTATCAAATCATCTGTCCCAAGAAGGAAGGTGTCCTCTATTCTCTATCAGTGTTTCACCTCAGGAAATAAACAAGGCCATAAAGATGCTGCTCATAGCAGCCCATTTGCTTCCCAAGCATTCCCCTTCAATTACCTCCACCTTCGCTCTTTCTTTGGTTAGCCATAGTGCTATTTCACTATATCAAATTATTCCTATAACACCACATCCCCTTATTACGACAGATCCATAACCTTTGGATACGACACAAACGGATGGAAGGGGAATGGCAAAGGTACCTGTCCTTGCACCACCACACGGGGTTTCTTCTTGCAGTCTCTGGTCATTTTGTTCCCTGCTGTCACCTCTGCAGCATCCCGCCTTTTGCGTCCACAAGGGTTTCCAACAGCTGGTCCTCGTGACGTCATCGTTCAAACTTATATGGTAAATGATACATAGTTAGAGGTGGAGAGCTAAAGGCAGAACACGCAAGTCACGTCTTGAATAGTTGGTAAATATTGCAGTACACTTGTCCCTCCACATTTGCAGCTTTGGATTTGTGGATTTGATCATTCATGAATTTTATGAGTATGTTCTCTCTAGGAATATCTAGGTCCTCCAGTGCAACTCTATGGTCAATGTTAACCAAAAGTTGCACTTTAGGACCTAGAGAGAACACTCCACTCCAGCGCAATTCTATGGCCAATGCCTGGCAGATGTTAACCACACAGCTGCACTGGAGACCCAGAGACACGGGTAAAAGCACAGGTTTTGCAATTTCCCCATATTCAGGGGGGTCCTGTGCCCCTGACCCCAGAGACTAGGCGGCTATTCCGTATTTATTTGAGAGGAAGTACCACTGAATTCAAGAGTAGTTATTTCCCAAGTAAGGATAGAATTAGTCTGTGATCTTGCAAGACATACTTGCTACAAATGAAGCCCACCATTTTGAGCAGCATCTGAGAAGCATGAATTTAACATTTCTAAAAGTGTTTTTAGCTGTTCTTGTGGAACGTCCTCCATTTTGAGCAGCGTGAAAAGAAGCATGAATTTAACATTTCTAGGAGGGCTTTTAGCTTTTATTTTGGACCATCCTCCATTTTGAGAGGCATGAATGAAAAGCATGAATGTAACATTTCTTAGACCGTTTCTAGCGTTTTATATTGCTGGGGAGTCCTCCATTTCCCCCGAATGCCCTCCATTTTGCGTTTCCTCCTCCTTTGAAGATGGAGGGAAAGAAGGAAGAGGGAAAGCAAAGAGGGAGAAGGGGAAGGAGGAGAGCCAAAGCCAGCAGGGGAAGGAAGGAGCGAGAAGGAGCCATGGCTGCCTACTGTGCCAGGGGCAGGGAGCTCCCTCGTCGCCTCGCCCGCCTTCTCTCTCCCACAGGCCTTGCTGCCTCAGGGCCTGCTCCAGAATACGCCGCCGCCGCCGCCGCCGCCACCACCTCCTCGTCTCTTTCTTTCTCTTGAGGGCTTTTATTCACCACCAATGCAGATGGGAAAACGACCCTTTCCCCTCCGAACTGCTAGCACCGCTTCCCAAACTCAGGCCTTCAAGGGACTCGGACTACATCTCCCAGAAGCCTCGGCCGTCTGAGGGATTCTGGGAGTTGAAGTCCAAAACACCTGTGAGGCCTAGAGACGTTGTTGTTGTTGTTGTTGTTGTTGTTGTTATTATTATTATTATTATTATTATTAGTATTAATCTTGATCATGCTAAAATAAAACATTCCATAATGCATTTTCTCCCCCTTTTCCCCAATTGTTTTGGGAATCACTGAATGGCCACTGTTTTTCTGCCCCACAGACTAATAATAATAATAATAATAATAATAATAATAACAGATTTTATTTACTATATCCTGCCTTTCCAGGAGGATCAAGACGGGTTACAATCGAATACATAAATAAATACATAACACACATGTATTTTTATTTTATTTTTATTGTGGTATTTATACCCCGCTATTCAGCCCTAAAGGCTATCATCATACATAACTAAAATTACATATCCCCTTATTTAAAACTAAAAAATACCAATACTATAAATACAAATTTAAAATAGGCAAGATTGGGGACAGACATTTGGGCAAATGACGTTCAGGCCTCGTCCGCATTGCAGAAATAATCCAAATTTAGTACCCCTTGAACTGCCATGGCTCAATGTTGTGGAATCCTGGGAATTGTGGTTTATTGTGGCACCAGACAAAGAAGGCTAAATGTCTCACAAAACCACAGTACCCAGGATTCACTAGCACTGAGCCAGGGCAATTAAAGTGCTCTCAAACTGGATTAAGTCTGCATCCGCACTGCAGAAATAATCCAGTTTGACACCTCTTGAACTGCCATGGCTCAGTGCTATGGAGTTCTGGGAACTGTAGTTTTGTGAGACATTTAGCCTTCTTTGTCAGAGATAGCTCTAGTGACACAACAAACTACAGTCCCCAGAATTCCCTAGCATTGAGCCATGGTTGTTAAAGTGATGTCAAACCGGCTTATTCCTGCAGTGCAGATGGACTCTTCTTGGCATTATACTATGTAACCAGCTCCGCTTCCCTATTTAGTCACACGGCCTACACTTCCCATCATCCAACTCCCCTTAAGCGCGCGGCCTACAATTCCCATCATTCAGCTCTCCTTAGCATTGTGGCATGCCTTTTTGTTGCCAGCCTCATCTCACTGAATGCTGGAAATGGAATTCACTTTAAATTAATAAATATCCACATAAAGCACTAGTGGCCTCAAATTTGCTTCATCAACCTGACCAAATAGTCTAATACTATACAGATGAAAAGTCTCCTATTTAGCCAAACTGGTCAAGAAAACATCCTTTATGTATAGTTCCTCAATCAGAAACTCTAAACTGGAGGTCCAGTAGAAAACCAAGATGGCAATAAACCACTGAACTAGAGTTGTTTCTCCTAATATTAACTAGTAACTGCACAAACTGTTCATAAATAACATACAGTCAAGAGGACAAGACATAGCTATACAAGAAGGTTTAGACCTCAGGACTAGTGAGCTCACTTTATGATAGTTACAATTCAAATGAAAAGAGCCATTCCCAGCACAATCTCTACAGTACTCATCATGACAGCTGGTAACTTCCAGGTCAGTGGAAAGTAAATCTGCTTGGGTTTTAGCCTGAACTTTAAAGAACCAAGGCATCGAACCAATTTATGCCTGGAGTTCAGTGCCTTGGATAGTTGTTTTTAATGTTCAAACTGGAACCCAGAGCAGACTCACCATCTTGCTCATGGCATCACTAGGGTTGGTGTCACCCCAGTGTCGTAACTCAGGTTGTCACCCCCAGGCAGCAGCCACCCCAGGAAACAAAACGGGGAAGAGACAGGAGGGGAGAGGTGGTAGTAGTCAGGAAGGGTGCTTACTGTCCACCCCCTCCCTCCTGACTGCCTTGCCAACCTCCCACCTGGCCAAGCTGCCTGCACACACACCCGAAACATCTCCTCCCCCAGCTAGGATGCCTCTGTCATCTGTCCACTGCTACCATTGATGGGGTTGAGCTGCTGCGGTGTCTGGAAGCCCCTTCTGGCTTTGTGGAGGCTGCTGGCTGGTGAGAAAGAGAGGGGAATGAAATGAGTCAGGCCATCCCTGAAGTCACCGTCACTGCATCATCTCCTCCTCCTGCTCAGCCAGCACCCTGACAGACCCAGAAGGGGCTGCCAAGTCTAGCAGCAGCACTCCCACCAGTAGGCAGAGGGCAGAACACCTTGACTGGCAGAGCGGGGCAGCCGGAGTACAGTGGGCTTGTTATACGCTGGGGTTTGGTTCAAGATCCCCCGTGTATAACAAAATCCATGTATGCCAAGTCCCATTACATATAATGATATAGCAAAATGGTGTCCCTTATAAAAAAGGGAAAATCAAGGTAAATTTATACTTTTTTGGAACATTTTCAATCCGTGTATGCTTAACCGTGTATAAACATCCATGTATAAGAAGGGCCGACTGTATTTTGGGGACAGATGGTGAGCAACCTCTCCACTGGTTGTTCACCCCCTCTGAGGCCACCCATTTCACTCCCCGTACCCCTGTGATGTTCCTGATCCTGCAGACATGTCCCAGCTACCATTGGTCCTCATAATATTTTTTATCACATGAAAAACTGAACATATTTTCAACAGCATGCTTTGAGTCTTATCAACTGCAAGATGAAAACACAACCGTTTGCTGTCACAGATAAGATAAAAAGCAGGAACCTTTTTTTAGTTGATCAAGGGCCGTGTTTCACTGGGGTTCAAACAGTCTCTGAGCCTGTTGCAGTCATCCCAAAACCAGAAGTGTGCATTCCAGAAAGCCCAGGGTGTGCTCAAACCAAAAATATTGTACAAAAATATACAATAAACCTTGGTTTTGCTCGTTGACTCCACTGTAATTTATCTCTGCACAACAGCAAATGAGGATTTGAGGAAAACACCTCCAAAGGTTAAAGTCTAACACATTTTTTGACTTGTGTTC
>NC_056526.1:136630961-136654627 GCF_019175285.1 Sceloporus undulatus | reverse complement strand
GCATTAGTTTTTAAGGGGGCAGAGGACTCTGCTATTTTTCCTGTTACAGATGTCCAAGGATACCCGCTAAAATTTGTACATGTTGTTAAGGGCAGAAGAACCTGCTTTGTGTTGACTTTATTAACATGACAAAAATCTAAGTGGAGATGGGAGACTTCTTTATTTTTTATAGTTCAACAATTGTAACCTTTCTTCCTTATTTATTCCCCTGCTCCCAACTGCATTTTGAAGAAATAAATAGAACCCTTCAGACCCAGTCAATCAATCAGAAATAAACACCTTAAAGAAAATAAAATTCAGTTCAGTGCTGTCTTGGTAATTACCAAAACCTCATACAGCCACTGAAAGTACTGTTACCAGAATAGATACTGAAGAACTGAATGAACGAAGCAGCCTAAATAGTTGCTGGACTATATACGTTTCATGGACCAAAATACTACCCAGAGATGTCATGACACATACTGAGCAAATACTGAGCGGCTGATAAGAGTCTTTAAAGAAATCCCATAATTCATGGAGCTTGCAGTAGAATGCTGTGCCCAGTATAATATTTAAGAAGTAATTTGTGTCTAATAATTTATATAATCACTAAACCTCTCTGTTTGGTGTATGCTGAATCTGAATCACCAGCCTCAATGATATAATCTCTCTCATCTCTCCAAATTGGTTCACTTCCCCCTCTCTGAAATACAGACGACATAGCTCAACCACACCGCTGTGGATCAGTCCTTTCAACAAGAAAGGAAAGATGTGCTTTACCAGCCAAGCAGTGGGTCATTTGTTAAGAAAAGGAGATAAATATCAGCATAGCTATACCCTCACCATATAAAGTCTGTGTCCCCCAAAGTAAAGCAGTCCTGCCCTCCCACTTGATGGACTGGACAGATCTCCAGTAATGATGAGGGTGTTTAAGTCTGTGCACATCTGATGCATACTTTTCAGAATTATGTTTATCAATAAAAACCAGACACCACTGTTTCACCAATGACACATGCTTCATCCATTCCTGTGCAAATTCTTTATTGAAACAGAGATCACACTATACAATAGAGGTTCGCAACAGGTGCCCTCCCCACCTCCCAAGCTCAATCCTTCTCCTTCAAGTCCCAACTCTGACAACTGTTTGGAGAGATTAAAATGGATGTAGAGAGAGAGATGGGACATGCAAAAGAAAATTCCTTCTCTCTTCCTTTTCTTGACTTTTGGATTTGGATACTGATTCCAAGGGGGGGGGCACAGGAAATTTTATACTTTCCTTTGGCAGGTTCAATGTAGGGTATTTCAACACTGCTTTCATATCAGTTGCCCACGGAATAGTTTTCTCATTGACTTTCACTTTCAAAGCACTTTCTGTTTTTGTTAGAATGCTTTCTGTTCACTCTTGTAACTGAGTGCGCCTTTAGTCTGTATCTGTAAATTACTGATTTCCCCTCCCCTACAGCCAAGCCAATTTGCTCATTATTTTATTTTATATGAATGGAATAGGCATGGGTAAAATGGCTTTAAATAACTTTTATCCGTATTACCAATATCCTCGGGAAAGGTTGGGATTGTAATTGCATCTTAGAATGCAACATTTACTGGGAATCAAATCAAAGAAAAAATGGAGGGACCAGACACTGTGATGCACCAGTGTTAGGTAGATTTCCTATAAAAACAGGGTCAATTAGTTATGTCAATTCCAGACCAGAAATCTAGTGGGACAAGAAATACCCTTGTGCATCTCTCTCCTCCTCCTCTTTCCATTCTGGCCTCTCTGAACTGGAAAATGGCTTGGAAGATGGAAAAAAGGGGAAAGAGAGGAAGGGAGGAGGGTGGAGAGAAACTATTTAAGAGTGGAGCATATGAATGACAGGAGAAGGTTCACTCCACATGTACACTTGCATACTCCTTTCCCTCCAACCCTCTACAATACACATAGTGCATTCTTGGGTTAAGAGGGCATGGCTAAATTTCCCAATAGGCCACTTATAAGGGTGCAACTAAGACCCCTCAGTTGCATACATGGTTGCAAACCAAGGGTGTACAAAAGCTGAATTGTCACTTTTCTTTGTTTCAGCCACTTTAGAATAATCTGTAGTTTATGGCTATGACCTACATAATCGTCACACGTGCAGCTCTTAAAAGCAAGACACAGAAATGACACTTTTGTGCAGCACAATATTCATGTCTGTTGCATTAGTCTTGACATTGGCTTTAGTGCAAACAGCTTTTTTTTTTTACAGAAATTCTACATTCTAAGAACCTATGTTAGCAGCTCTTAAATATTCTTTTGCCTGGAAAACAGACTAGCAATAATTGGCAACTCTCTAAGTTTGGGCCTTAATAGTTAACACTTTTCACATTCATTACATGTGCTTGAGATGTCTCTATGCTGCCATAAATTATGAAATCCCAATGGCACACTGAAGTACAAACAATATTAATAACTAGCTAGAATGACAAAGCCATGAAACTTTCCTGTATATTGGATCCACAGATAACAGTTCCAAAATACAGGCAGATATAGACATCTAAAACTGTAGCCACTGTAAAATATGCAAAAGATGTACTTACACCAAGAGGGCAAACATCTGTGAGATGACACACTGCAAGAAAAAGCAAGCTACAATATCACACTGCAAAACAGCCTTCCCTACCTCAGTCCTCTAAATGTTGCTCAATTGCAGCTCCCAGCATCCCTCAATACTGGTTATGCTGGCTAGGACATCTGGGAGATGCAGTCCAATAACATCTGGATGCTTGCATATTTCACACCCTTGTCCTAGCTGGTGCCCTCCAGATATATTTGATTATAGGTCCTGCTAGATGTGAACAAGGGAAGTTGTAGTCAAACACATCTGGAGGAAGGCAATGGCTGAGTGATGTAAGTGGGAAGCACTTCAAGAAATTGATTTGTGTTTTGAGATGAGCTAACTAAGGGACATTCATGGCAACATCCAGCATACGTTGTTAATCCTCTTGCACCTGAGATTTCACAGGTGAAAGCAAGCACTATGAACAGGTATAGTCCTTCCTCGGCTCTTAATGTCACAGTCTGAGAGCCAATGTAGCACATGTATATGAGGGAGAAAGCAATGTTCGCACACTTGGGAGCTTTTCCTGTGGCGAAATACAGCCAAAGGAACAGCCTGCTCGTCATCTTGAATGGTTGCTACTTTGAATATTTTGGACGCTTCGGCTTTGTTACAATCATGTTTTTCCCCCCTGTACTCCTACCTACTGCTCCTCTTCCACAAACAATATTAGAAGGCAGGGTCATCCAATTAAACTGAAGGATGGGAGATTCAGCAAAGACAAAGGCAAATGCTTCTACACATCACATATAATATAGCTGTAGAATTCAGTGCCACGAGGTAATATGCTCTACCGACAATGCTTGCTCTAAACAGAGATTTATAGAGGATAGGGCTATCAGTGTAGACCTCCAGGATGAGAGGCAGAGCCACCTGGAGCTATGCTGTTCACTTAATGTTATCTGTGGTGATGAGAACCTTTAGTTCTGATGTTAAACTGTGGGAAAGTTACTTTTTGGACACAGCTCCCAGAATCTCCCAGTTAGCACATAGTGGACATGCTGGATGGAGGAATCTGGTGGCTGTGTTTTTTTTTAAGTTTTCTTAAAACTTAACCCATTAAGGTACAAAAGAGGAGGATCAATATTATTTTCTGGTATCGGTTTATGCAGAGTAGTTATTTCACCTTCACCTAATCTCAAAACTCATCCTATGTCAGACTGCCCTATAAAAGCCAGTGCAAAATCATATTCATTGCCTTCCAAGTTTCTCTTCCATAAAACACACCTAGGAGAATAATTTATTCCTTCTTCCCAACTGTAGATTGTTAACTGCTGGTCACATAGTAACAAGCAACACCGGCAGCTGAATTCCTATCTCATTCAATTATCTGTGTGCATGAGTGAGGGGGCAGATCCTTGTCTACAGCATGATATAGTGGTTTCAGCACTGGACTAGGATTCTGGGAGACCAGGGTTCAAATCCCTGTTTGACCATAGAAACCTACTGGATTACTTTGGCCAAGTCATCTTCTCCCAGCCTCAGGAGAAGGCAATGGCAAACCCCCTCTGAACAAATTTTGACAAGAATACTCCATGACAGTTTTGCTAATAATAACAGAAGATAGAAACTTTGCAAGATCATGTTGGTTGTCAAAGGAGAAGCTTCATTTGTACAGAAGGAACGCCTATCTTGCTTCATATGCTGCCATCAGAGCTGGCAGAGATACAGGTAGATGTGCTCCAGAGTGCAACTCCTCTTTATGTGCTGCTTTCTGGCTCGAGAGAAGTTGCCCTTTTAAAGAAATGGGCTGTGCAAATCCTCTTTGGGAAAGGAACATGGGAGAGGTTTTGTTCTTCCAAGGAGAAAAACTACTACAACAAAGACCTCTGGGCATTTTCCCATCTGAGTGCTGTGAATGCAAACCGTCTGGCTGCAGTTTGAAACAGAGGTATTTGGGCTCACTTTAGCCCTCAACTACCTGTCAGCATAGCTATCTTACAAAGGCCTTACCTTGAGCTATGGGTATGTTCTCTCTGGAGGAACATTTCATAATCATGAGAGGAGAGTTACAACACCCACCCACATGGGAATAGGTAATCGAGCAAAATAGGAAAACAGCATCTTTTTTCATTTTATGTAAAAGGCAGTCTTTCAACCAAAGGACTGAACAATGGTTCCATTGACATCAGCAGCCCTGCTCTGAATTCAAGTGCCTTTGGAACCAAAGCTTAGAAGTGCTGTTCTAAGCACTACCCATGACTTTTAGTTGCCTACTGCAAAAAGGAAAGGCCTAAACGATTTTTTGAGGTAAACATTATAGGATGTAAAATGGAAATTCCTCTGAACTAAGAAAAGCAATTAAATATCTGTGTAATATCAATTATTCTGTCAAACCTGCTGGCTAAATTTTAAGTTTTATAAATAAGGAAGTGCCAAGAAATCCACATAGTACATGCTTTTGCTGTGACAATCTTCAGGTAAGGCTTATTGGCAAGAACAAAAACAAAACAAAAACCCAAAAGTTTTGGAAAAGTGCTCCACCTAATTTTCTTGCTATGCATAGATTAGCAGAGAACCTCTCATAAATGGCTTTCATAAACAGCAGACATGTCTTTGTTGTTTCCTAAAGTTGTCTTAGCAGGGCTGAGTTTAGCAGGAGGCTCCATAACTGGGTCAGAAGGTTCCAAGACTGGCTCACAGGGCTGTGCTGTTGACACCTGGACAACCTCTTCTTCTTCCTTCTCTTCTTTAATTTCTAACTGTATACTGTCTTGTGACTGGTCATCAACACAGTCCCTTTTAGTTAACTGGTGAACAGATACCTTTATCGCAATCTTGAGTGGAGGTTCATGCAGAGAAGAAGCATCTGACTCAGCAGTGAGGGATCCTCTGTGTTTTAGAGGATTGCGGATCATGTACATCAATTCTGGGTTGTGGGTCTCCGTGTCCTGTCCTTCTGCCGATTGCCTGACAAAGTTCTGGCCCTGCTCCTCTAATCCCACCACCTCCATGATTTCTTCCATGATAGTCCTGCAGTTCATGATGAGAGGTGGCAATGGAACACTCCTGGCAAGTTCTTCAATGTAGCGGGCAAATTCCATGGTCTTGAACTGGGTTACTTTGGCAAGCTCAAGAGTTTTTGCTGATGTGATGATTGGGATGCGTTTAGCAATCTCAAAAGCTTTTTGCAGTTTTTCTGCCCCTTCTGTCCGAAAGAATTCATTGATCGCTTTCTCAGTCTTTTTTAAATGGCTGCTCATCATGCAGAGCCTAGTAATGTTTAAGATCAAAACAATGGTAAATGCTACAAGGCATACAATCATATAGTAGATCCCCATATCTCCAGAGGTAAAGACAACCCTTAGAGTCACCGTATTGTTCACTTGACCATATATATTAGAAGCCACACATGTGTATTTTCCTCGATCTTCAAATGACACACTAGTAATATTGAGTTGCCCATTGTCGAGAATCCATTTTCCTACAGGAAAGAAGACAGAAGGTATCAATACAATATATTTGTTGGTTCATGTTAACTGCATTGGCGTTCAGAAAACCACACTCTTAGGTCTAAAGCTCTTTTTATTCCTAGGGGAAAATATCTCTCAGGTCATTCTGGCTGATTAAATTATACAACCTGCTGTTAATTTTAAACACATCTGACTGAATGTGAATTCCACAATTATTCCACAACTATTGTTTTTGTGCAAGTAAATAGAATTTAAGTAGCCTATAAACAAGCTCAAAATCAATCTGATTTTCTGAATTACAGACATGTTGGGAAACAGTGTAGCTGCAGTTTAGCAAACAGATCTGTGTCCAATGACAGCAACAGGCTTATGTGCATCTAACTCTGATTTTAATTTGCAAAAGATTTTAGTCTTCTTATCATAAGGATGAGGTCAAAAGCAGAGATTAGAGGAGGAGAGCTTTTAAAATCATTTATCCCAGTTACCAAATCACAGGAAGCTGCTATATACTAGATCATACAAACTGTCGCTAGGGTTTCATATAGTAGTCTTTCTCAGCCCTGTCTACACGGACTGAACTGAAGTTGGAAAGTTACTTTTTAAAAATAATTTATGTCCTTATCAGTATTTGAGAAGTGATTTATTGTTATTTGTTAAATGTTATTTATTATTATTTGTTAAAAACTATAACTTGTTGCATTATTTGTTGAGTTGTCTTAATTCTCCATTTCTTAAAAGAAACCTTGTGATTAATAAGAGAATGGTAGTAAAGCCTGAAAAATTCCCATCAAAGCATCACTAAAAATGCCTTAAAATTTGCTTTACAAGTAATGTTTAAAACTTTGTAATATCATTAAAATTACTTTGTTCTAGCTTGCCCATGTTACTTCTGAAATGCAGCTTCATTGTCGTTGCTCTAACAAATGAAATTATTTCCAAGTAATTACACTATTTGCAATTTGTTACTTCTGTGCTGTGTGTACACAGACCTTCTGTATGAAAGCATGCCCTGTCAGCCAGGCCTTCCCAAATCCCCTACTACCAGAAATTCTACCAAAGAAGAGGTAGATGTGGAAAAAATATTGATGAGCAAATGTAGCAGTCTTTTTCACACTACATCCTAGTTTGTAGTTGCTTACAGTGGCAAAGGGATTACTACTTTTTCATGCCCTTTGCTCACCTTGCCTGGCAATCCACAGGGCCTCCAGCCCATCACAAGAAGAGGTGCTGTTCTCTTGTACTGTCACTGCAAATTACAGGTCTTTTGAATACAAGCACTCAGAGGAATCCATTGGTATTATTCAAATCTTAGCAGAATCACTCAGAGTACAAAAGCCTGTGCTGTATGCCTCCCACGCTGCTTCTGAAATTCCATTTTCAGCAGTTCAGCTTGTTCCTTCCTTTATAATGACAGTAAGACATTTTCTGTCTGAGGGCACAGTTAGTTGCATAGAAAGCAATTACACAAAAGAACATGCTCCTTGCCTAGCCAGCTGCTTCTAGGAAACATATAAGCTAGACAGGAAAACAAGAGTTTTGTCTGACTGTGGCTTGCCAAAAGCAGCTGTTCAATGACATACTGGAAGGTGTCTATAATGTGGCATGGTGGCATTGAAAGACTCATCCTCCATATCTAATTCCCTTTAATGCCTGTTTAAGCTGTTGGCCAGCATTATATCTTGTGCTACAGAGTTCCACAGGTATGCAGAGGAATCACTATAGGGGTGCGGACCACACTGGGTGACACTCCAGAGGGGGATGGCACCCAGTGGTGTGGGACACCTGGAGGGATTGGCTAGCTACTAGGTGAGCAAGAAAGGCCATTGCCTCCCTTTCCCACTTAACCAGCAGCCACACTGGACCCTAAAATGGACCTTCCATAGGCAACAGTGCTGTCCCCCTCTGAAGTACTTTCTAGGGTCCAATGTTGCTGCTATCCAAGCAGCTGTGCAAGACTCTGAAGGCCTTTCCAGGGGGGTGGGGGGAAATGGTCTGGGTGCCTGCAGTCGTCCCCCCCCCCCCCGCACACACCTGGTAACACCAATCTCAGCGACACCACTTTGTAAATAAGAGTATCTTTTTGCTTGACCAGAATCCCCTGTCAATTAGTTTCTTTGGATGACATTGAGCTATATTACGAGTGAGAGTATCTTCCACTTTCTAAACTCTATTTTCCCACTTTTTCCAATTAAATTAAAATTGGAACATCAGCTGCAGAGACTCCAGCTTGAGATTTTATTTGAAAGCAATTTTGACTGGCATCAAGGGGTATGATGAGGTGCACTGTTATCGAGGAAGTGAGAGAAATTATTTGCTACCACAACCACATATGTTCTTATGCTCAGAGGAAAACCCCCACTGCCACTTTCAGAATCAAACTATATGACAAAGAGAATGTGTATTACCAATGATTAACTTGCCTCCCTCATCCTCATGGGATTTTCTCAGAGGCCTCAGAAGTCATACCTGTCAATTAGGGCAAGCAAGATATCTTTGAACACGATGAGACAAATCTGTTTTTAAATTCAGGCATGGTCACTGTGGAGCCTTAAGTGTAACCCCTGAAACCCCTCAGACCCCGGTTTAAAATTTCTAGGCATTTTTTCTTGCCTGAAAACCAGTCAGAAGCCACCAGAACTGACTGAAAATGCAGCAGTTTGCTTCTCCTAGTCCAACTGCCGAGCACTCCAAACCTACCAAAGTAATGCAGCATCAAAGAAAATAAAATTGCATCTTGGCGTGTTTTAATTGGTTATTTTATGTAGTATGGGTTGTGTAATTGTATCGTTTGGCTTTTATCGGCTGTAATCCCGCCTCGATCATCAGGGAGAGGCGGGAAATATAAATAAAATTTTATTGTTATTATTATTATAAAATGGCCAGAATGGTGACAGGAAATGCTGCTGTTTTATTTTGGTGTGGACCACCTATGTGGAACGCCCCCCTGCCCACTCTAGTTGCCCACCCCAGTCTAGTTTGACCCTTAATGTCTTCTGTAATGTCCACAGAAGTCAAGGGAGGGTATCTTTCTTCTTGACTGAGATGTCCCCCAAAATGATGAGGGTCAGTTTCACCATATAACCTGATGAATAAATTTCTTAAGGCTTGTGATCAGGAATAATGTAATACAATAATTGCTATGAGGCAACTCTTCCATAATTACATACAGTATTATGAATGAAAAACAAGAGAGAATAATACCTCTGTTCCCATCGCCTTTTACTAAATGGCCATTAGAGTTGTACCACTTGTACTCGGGTCCTGGCTGACCTTGAATGTTGCAATCGATCAAGGCACTGTAGCCTTCTTTAACTATAATGTGATCGATTCTGGAGATGACTATAGGCATAGATCCTATATCAGTGCGGTTTAAAGTGTTATTAGTGACATCTTCATTAGTTGTCAAAGCTGCTATTAAGACAAAAAGGTGAATAGTAGTCCAGTAGTATAAAAGAAGGTGACTGTTGAACATGTTCATCTGCTTTCAATATGCAGTTGAATGGAGTTGATGGTGGATCAGGAGCTATATAATGTACTGTTCCCAAAAAGCTGCTTGAAATATTAACCTTGATCCATGAATTTTCAGAAATCACGATAATAAAATCCTGCAAAATAAAACAATTTAATTTAGTAAATGAAAGTTGGGGACAGAGAAGAAGAGCACTATGTTAGGCTGCATCTACACTGTAATGCAATTTGACACTACTTTAATGGCCATGACTCGATGCTGTGGAATTCTAGGATTTGCAGCTTTGTGTGATAGTTAGTGTTCTCTGTCTGAGAGTTCTGCTGCCACAGTAAACTACAAAAGCCACAATAGTTAAAAGGGGTTTCAAACTACATTAATTCTGCAGTGTGGCAGGAGTTTGAGTAATGTTCACTTAAAGCAATAATATGTCTCAGGACTCTCAATGAGTATTTTAACTCAATGCTAATAATATCACAATACCTGAAAACATATGTGCATATTTTTTTCCATCTGTGGAGCTGTCCAGTTTCATTTAATGATAGAAAATCTGGTTTTGTTCCAACTAGTCTATTCATTTTTATTTAATAAATAAATGCAGTAAATGAGATAGTCCTTATCACCCATTATCTAGTGCAAAGGAATGCAGCATTTTGTTGTAGAACCTACACACAGCCAGAATGTCAGTGATTCTTTCATCTCCAATGTTGTAAACAATGTCCTCACCTTGCAACCACTTTTGTCATGTAGAGTTTATCCCCTTACTACTTAACATTTGTCCCTACAAATAAACAGGCTTTTTCTTTGCCACCGGCATACTGTTGTGCCACAGAAATGCCACAACATTTTTTATGAACTATGATGCAGTAAAAAAGAAAAAGAAAAGCACATGCTTTGTGTGTGAAAAGACATACTCTGGAAGACACTGGAATTGTTTCCATGGCAGAGCGTCAATTGGAATTCTTTCTAATCAGGAAGCATCCTACAGTACAAGATGTATAATTGTTTTTGTTGCATGCCTTCAAGTCATTTCTGACACGGCAATGAAGATTTGGAAATAAAATGTCTTATATAAAACTTTGGAATAAATGGCTAGAAAGAATTTCAATATTGCATCAATATTGGCTATGGAAGGTAATGGAAGAAAAGTGCAACTCAAACTAAAAGTCCTATTTGTATTCCACATACCTATATATGAGTTGGAAAACAAATCGGTTAAGTTCATAATTCTTTTATAAATTACACTCAGTGTAACTTTCAAACTATCAGACACCAGAACATGCTAACTAGCTGATGTGTTCCTTTGGGCATTTCAGAAATGCACCATAAAAACAAGCTGAGTGTACCTAATCCAGAATTTCAAAATACTCCAGAACCCAAAACTTTTTTCATGGGTAGCTCAGATAGTGATATTTTTGCTTTCTAATGTTTCAATGTACACAAACTTAGTTTCATTTACAAAGTTATTAAAATATTGTATAAAATTATATCCAGGCTATGTGTATAAGGTGTATATGAAACATAAATTAATTTTGTGTTTAGACCTTGGTCCCAAGCTCCAATATACAGTATTTCATTATGTACAAGCGTACAGTATATGGAAAGACAGGTATTCCAAAATCCCAAACACTTCTGGTTCCAAGCATTTCAGATATAAAAAGCATGCAGGATACATTATTACCTAGTCAATGCGGACTAAAATAATACTTGCCTACAACAGTTAGCAATGGTATGGTATTTCAGTTCTCAAAGGAGAATAAGCCCAGCTTCTTGACACCTTAGTAAATATATTTTGGAAATAGGTGATATATTTATGAAGAAGTCATATAGGCGCGTTACAGACCGCCATAAGGGACGTCCTCAGGACGTCCTAGGTTTAAAAAGGGGCGTCACTACTTGATGCCCCCAAGCCTAATACGTCCTGAGGACATACAAGATTGCAGCACCCCATCTACATGGGGGCCACATGATGGTGTCACGAGCGCGCCGCCTCCAAACGAGGTGGCATGGACGTGACACCATCGCGCCGTGCAAGGGTGCTTAGTGCGCTCTTTTGTGGGTGCGGAAGGAGCTCCGAAACGGAGCTCCTTCCTGGTCTTGCGTCGCTGGTGCAGCCTTTAGATGGCTGTGCCCAGTGATGCAGAGGAGAAAGGGGCCAAGTGGCCCCTTTCTCCTCCTCCCCGCCATCGCGGGGTGTCCTTGGGGCCTGAAGCCCCAAGGACACCCCTTTCCAGGCCTCGGGGAAGTGGCCTTTTGCCGCTTCCCCGCAGCCTGGAAAGCGGCGGATCGGGGCCTCAGTGGCTGCCGCTCTGGCCACTGAGGCCCCGATCCGGCAGGGAAAGGGGCAGGTGCAGGCCGCCGCTTTTCGGCAGTCTGTAACGCGCCATAGTCTCTTAAACATGTGATTTTGTCTGTCCTGTGCCTAGCACATTGCTTTGAAAATCCATGATAATCATTGGTGTGAGGAGTCCCTCCACTAATGCAGACTGCAAATATTTCACACTAACATTTTGTTCAACTGTTGAAGCCATCACCTTCTGTTAATGAACTTAGCTAGGTTTATTCTTGGATTGCAGGCATGTGGTCCACTGCTATGGTTATACCTGAAGCCTTGCCAGCTTGGTAGAACCTGCCAGAGCATGTATTGCTCTCTGTTATAGTGAATTCCCACATTTTTAAGCTCTCTGCTAAAGTTCTGGTCATACAGGTATACTGTACATAAAAAAGAAGTATTAGCCCAAGACTGCATGGAATTTTCATATGTTTATGCATAATGCTTCTAGAAATATTAGTGCCTCTAGCTCTACAGCAGTATGCAGCAGTATTAATAAGGTTTGCTTATCAAACGTGAAAGACAAAAACCTGATGGAAGCAAAATTTGATCACTCTGTTCCAATCAGTCCTCAACCAGGAGTTAGAAAAAGTTACTTTTTTGAAGTACAGCTCCCAGGATCCTGAGTCAGCATGATAAGGATGGCTTTGAATTCCTGAGAGGAAGTCTAAAAAGTATTTTGTCCAACTTCTGTGCACCCCAACTCAGTACAGCAACAGATGACCATCCCTCCGTGCTCTCTAGTCCCTCCTCATTAATGTAACAGTTACACTATAATCTTTATAACAATAAAGCAGTTTAAAAAGGACGTTTCCCACTAAAAAAACAAAAACAAAATAACAACCCCAAAATAAACACTACAAACATACATACACGTGGTTTCTGGATGTCTTCTGTGTGTACGTCTGTGTGTATGAATGGATTTGTATATATGTTTCCTAAATATGTCTTTACTTTGGAACAAATGAAAACATTTGAATTTACTGATGTAATACATAAAGTTCAAAAGTTCATGAGCAATTTTCAGGCTCATGCATGTGATCAGTTCTCTTCAGTAGAAGATCAGACAGCAAGGGACTGGAAAGTGAGATCAATAACACTCACTGCTGGATATGAATTCCCTGGCTTTTGTCAGCTTGTGTCGGCAGTCACTCCTGCCCTTGGAACATTTTATACCTGAACAACCATTCTGATCTTTATTAGATGTAGGAGAACAGTAACATTCAGGGAATACACACAATGAAAGCACTACATTACTTTTAAATTCACCATGTCCAAAATGAATGTTTTATCTTAAACAAACTCTCTTTCATCATCCTTGCTCCCCCTTCCTTCCCTTAAACCAGTGCTTCTCAATTATTTTCTGTCATGCCCCCCCTAGGAAGAAGAAAACATTTCGCGCCCCCCGCGCAACTGTAAATAGTATTATTTGTCTATAAAATTGTTATAAGTACACCTCTGCATAACAGAGCTTCGCGCCCCCCTTTACGGAGCCTCGCGCCCCCCCTGGGGAGCCCGCCCCACTATTTGAGAAATGCTGCCTTAAACACACATTGCAGCAAGCAGAAACCAGGGAAAGCTTAAAAAAAATGCAGTCCTATGCATGTCTGTTTAGAAGAAAATCCATCTGTATTCAGTGGGATTTAAGAAGGTAGTCTTAACTCATCAATATGGTTGAGGGCTATCTGAGTCCTAAAACACACTGTAGAAATAATCCAGTTTGATACCATTTTAACTGCCCTGGCTCAATACTAGGGAATTCTGGGAATTGTAATTTTCTGAGATAATTAGCTTTCTCTGTCAGGGAGCTCTGGTACCACAACAAACTACGATTCTCAGAATTCCTTAGCCCTGAACCAGAGCAGGTAAAAGGGTGTCAAACTAGAATATTTTTGCAGTAGGGACTGGACTTGAGTGGGTACTAGGCTAACTGAAGGTGTGCCAGGTCCAAACGCCTTTCAGCCTGGAGTTGTTGGAAATTACTGAGGACTACTTTCTACCCAGCCTAACTTTGGACAGCATAGCAGCTGTGTCTCTAGGTAGGGGAGGCTTGGATGTGGCATAACTTGGTTCTTCCCTCATTTTACACCTTCTCCACCATTTTTTTGGGATCTTCTACTGACCGAATAAAGACAGATGAGTTATTCTGGCAAATCCCTTTGAAATCTGATCTCTGAGTTGGCAGGAAGGGGTTATGCCATGGGAGTTCTGCCGGCATACATAATTTCTGCCTCTTTCTAACTCTGTACAATCAGCATGTCTTTGAGCAAGGAGTGCACAGTTACTCTAAGTATGAAGCATACAGAGTAGGCATGGGAAGAATCTGGCCTATGATCCATATGCACCAGTACTTGGTTTTTGCAGCACACTGATTGCCTCCAAGCATCCCCCCCCTCCAAAACTGGGAGAATTGTGTTTCCAGATTTTTAGATCTTTCTTGTTAGCAAAAGGTCAGGAAGCAGCTATTTAAAACACACACACACACACACACACACACACACAACTCTCTGATCACTTCCTGTTTCACTTAGGAGGAGTGGTGCAGCCCTCAGAGCATTGGTTACCAAACTTTTGTTTCTCCAGGAGTTTTGGACTTCCAACTCCTAGCAGCCCCAGCCAGCCTGACCAACTGTCAGGAATTCTGGCAATTGACATCCAGAACATCTGAAGGACCAAAGTTTGGGAATCACTGCCCTAGAGAGTGCGGGGCCAGATGTCCAGAGCATGTTGATCATAACATTGCAATACAATCCTGTGCTTGGGTATTTTATGTGTGTGCCTGGTGGGGGAGGGGGAATGTAAAGTAAATTCCAATCTGCTTACTTATCCCACAGCATGTTCACAGTTGTAGCCTAAAGCTGCAAACCCGTTGTCTACTGGTGAATACCTGTATCCTTGAATTCAGCAAAACATATTTATAAGCAGGTAACTGACATGCAAAATAGCTCCTAAAATTTCAGTCACCAGTTCTGGGTTTTTAGTCAGTGCACCTTTCTGATACAGCATTGAGTATGGAGAATGGTTGAAACAATCCAATTTTGTTTCATCCTCTCACAGATGCTAGCTATTTCAGTGACATAACTGTATTTTATATAACTGGTATCTGCTCACTCATGGGTTTCAAGTATGAGTGAAATTAGCTAAGCTATTTTTATTTTATGATTTGATTTATGCACTGGCCACAGATACCGATTGTATAACACATATTGGTAACATACAAAACCCAGATGATGTCACTTTAATTTTCTTTTATAGAGAGCAATTTGGAAGAGCATGCTTCTCCATATCAAATAACAGTGCAAAGCCATGTCTGCCTACTCAGAAGTAAACCCAATTCAGTTAAGGTAATTTACTATACAGTTGCAGCCTAAGTGTTAGGTCAGGGGTTTACAGAGAAGGGTAAAAAAAACCCACTCATATTAAGTGTCTACTAAAATTATTTCCAAAGCATTGCAATTAAAGTCTAATCTATGAGAACCAACGTTGTTTTTTTTAGCCAAGACTATGAGTGAGTGCCTTGGATGTACTTACTGTATTTATTTAGAATATACATATCACCTCTCCATTAAGGAAAGTCTGTACAACTCTTTACCAAGATAAAAATTAATTATAATATGTCAATATATTAATGAAATTAAAACATCATGGTATTAAGACACGGTATTAAAATGAACAGGTTCTAATGGAAGCAGGCAGTCTTCTATATAACATGGTCCTAAACAGTTAGTGCTAAAGATAGTATCTGTTTTTGCCTGAATGATTTCCACATCTGGAGTCCTCAACATTCACGACACAACCATCGAGCAAATACTGTCTTACTGGATTCATAAACTAAGCAGGCCCAAACGGGATTTCACCAATCACCAGGAATCTTCAGTCAGAACTAGAAAAGAATCCTGGCTGAAACCCTGCAAAGATGCTGCTAGTCAGAGTTCACAATAAAGGATTGCATTGCTCAATGATATGCTCAGTATAAGGCTCCTTCCTATGTTCCTAATATTTTGCATACCAGCTGAATTGGTTTTAAGGCTTTAATAAACAGGGAGGGGTGTGTGTCAAAATTCTTTAGTGGCATACTTTTATTGTACAAATATTGTTTAATGGATTTTGTACATTGAAATTTATCTGTATGCAAGACTTTTAAAGAATATTATTCCATTGTTAGGATCTGGGCAAAAGAGAAACAACACTGTGCAGATGAGGGGACAGGCTGGCTTTTCATGATTTATTTTGATTAACATATTGTTTTTATTTTCACTTGGTTCCTTGCTCAGCTGATTGTCCTTTATGAGGATTCTGCAAGGCCTATAAATATTACAGCTCTATAAATCATTTGGATTTACTTAGCTGTTCTCTTTATTTGGTAGGGCAGACAAGCCATGCTCTACAGCTTGGTACACAAAGCTATTATTCCAGAAGCAGCTGTACTATTTTATTAGCTATTTGCTCAACTCATTACAAGAATATCCATGGTTATAATTTCAAGTACATCTACTGTATGTCTTCAGTGCTGCGTGGAACTGTGTGTAAGTGTAAACAGAGAGGGAGAGAAAGTCACTGGAGATTACTGCACTGACTTTCCTCCCAGCCTCGGCGCAGGCTGAAACTTTTAAACCCTTTTTAAAAATGAGTTATTGCATGCCTCCATGCCCAGTCTGGAGGTATCCCATATCGATCTTGGCATCCCGTGCCTGATCCGTACTTCTCCAACACTTTTTGAAAGAACAAGCGTTTCAGCTCGCACCAAGGCTTGGAGGAAGGGCAGTGTGATAATCTTCAGGTAGTGCACACTTAAACTTTTTCTTTTAAACAATAAAGCCGGAAGGGAGACAAATGTAAAAACTGAGCTTATCAACCTGGATCTTCCTATCACCTGCTCCTTTTTGCCCCCCCCCCCAATTTATTTTCAGTGCTTAATTTCCAGGCAAGGTCTGCCAGAGAAAACCATTCTTTGAATGTGGGAAACCTTTCTTCCTAATCCCTGGGAAGTGGAGATTCTTTGTAGACATATCCTAGTTATAGAAATACTGTACAATCTGTTTAGGGACACTTCCATCTATTCCTGCTTCATATACCCCTCTGGTTCAGCCTCAGCCCCTCCCTCCATCCCCCAACCACATGTTTTCAATGGACTCTCATCTGACAGAGCTCACCATAGGAAATTCCTTTATTCTTATGGAGAAGCAATTAAAGCAGGGAAGAGATCCTCCTCGTCTGCTCGTATTGCGTCTGCAAAGTCTCATCCAGCAGAGCTGTTTAGGGTGGTGAGGGAACTGACGGTGATGCAATCTATTCAGAACCCTCTACTTAACCCAGTGCTTCTTAATTATTTTCTGTTGTGCCCCCCTTAGGAAGAAGAAAACATTTCGCGCCCCCCGCGCGACTCTAAATAGTATCATTTGTCTATAAAATTGTTATAAGTACACCTCAAACAAGCCCCCCCTTTATGGAGCCTCGCGTCCCCCCTGGGGGTGCGCCCCACTATTTGAGAAGTATTGACTTAATCCAACAACGGCCCGCTGTGACGCTTTTAACAACTACTTTGCAGACAAAATCTCTCAGATAAGAGCCCATTTGGATGCCAATGTTGAAGCAAAACTGACTACTGAGGTGTCCAGTAAACCTGTTTATGAGATTAAACTGGATCAGTTTGAGCTTGTGAGTACTGATGACGTGGACAAGATCCTTGGAAAGGTAAAAAAGATGACATGCCCTCTTGATCCCTGCCCATCATGGCTGGCTGTCCAGGGAGGTGAGGCACTGATGGTACTAGACGTATCATCAATGCTTCCCTTGGGGAGGGTCATATACCATCCACTTTGAAAGAAGCGATCGTTAGACCGCTCTTGAAAAAACCCTCCCTGGACCCCCTGGAAATGAAAAATTATAGGCCTGTTTTTCATCTGCCATTTCTGAGCAAGGTGATAGAGAGGGCAGTTGCTCTTCAGCTCCAAGCAGTCTTGGATGAAGCTGATTTTCTTGATCCATTTCAAACAGGCTTCAGGACCAGGTATGGGGTGGAGACTGCCATGGTTGCTTTAACTGATGACCTTCGTCTAGCCATCGACAGAGGGAGTGTGACCCTGTTGGTGTTGCTGGACCTCTCAGCGGCATTTGATACAGTAGATCATGATATCCTTCTGGAATGCCTGGGAGAGTTAGGAATTGGAGGCACTGCGTTGCAGTGGTTCCACTCCTTCCTCTCGGGCAGGTTCCAGAGGGTGATGCTCGGGGACAGTGGCTATTCAAAAACAGGTTAATTGTGGTGTCCTTCAAGGCGCCATCCTGTCCCCGATGCTATTTAACATCTATATGAAGCCGCTGGGGAAAATCATCCGTGGATATGGGGCCGGGCGTTATCAATATGCTGATGACACCCAAATATATTTCTCCATGTCCCGGTCATCAGCGACAACGACAGATGGCATCTCTCCCCTCAACCAGTGTATTCAGGCAGTAATGGATTGGATGAGGGAAAACAAGCTCAAGTTGAATCCAGACGAAACGGAGGTACTTATGGTAGGGGCCCCCAAACCAGGGATTGGGCTGCAACCTCCAGTCCTGGAGGGGCTCACGCTCCCCTCAAAGGACTGTGTTCGCAGTCTGGGGGTGCTTCTTGACCTGCCGCTTTAGATAAGGAATCAGGTGAATGCGACGGTCAAGAGCGTCTGCTATCAGCTTCGGTTTCCTGGAACAGGGTGACCTCGAAACTGTAGTACATGCACTGGTAACCTCAAGACTTGATTTTTGCAATGCGCTCTACATGGGGCTACCCTTGTGCCTAGTCCGGAAACTCCAGTTGGTACAGAATATGGCAGCCAGGTTGTTCACAGGAACAGCAAGGAGTAACCATATAACACCAATACTGAAGTCACTCCACTGGCTGCCTATCAGTTTCCGGGTACAGTACAAGGTGTTGGTTATCACCTTTAAAGCCCTACATGGATTGGGCCCAACCTATCTAAGGGATCACCTGCTTCCATATAATCCGCCCCGTACACTCAGGTCCTCTGGGAGGAATTTATTACAGCCCTTAAAGACCAGGTTGACGGCAACCTCCCAGAGGACATTCTCTGCAGCCGCTCCCAACTTATGGAATGGCTTGCCGGACAAGATCCGTCAAATTACCAATCTAGAGAGCTTTAAAAAGGCCATTAAGACGGATCTCTTCCGGCAAGCCTTCCCGGAATAAAATGCTCGGCCACAAATAAGACTTCCCATCCAGTGAACTCTGCCCATGATGATCTTTATTTAGCTTAGTCGGTTTTAATATGTAGTTTTTAATCTTACATTGCTTAATCTTGTTTTAAGGGGGGTATTATGTATATATGGATGTATTTTAACCTGCTGTACGCTGCTTTGATTGCCTGGCAAAAAGCGGGATAGAAATACAAATTTTATTATTTTATTATTATTTTTATTCAATGTGCCCTGTGAATCAGTCAGGGACTTATTATTATGCTTTATTTATATAGCGCTGTAGATTTGCTAGCGCTGTACATAAAAACAATAAAATAGATAAGAGTAAACCTGCCCATGGCGTACAATCTAAGAAATAATAGCATAATACATGTAAATAATACATAGCAATACAGGAAAGGGTTCAATAAAACAGGCAACAAATTAAAAATGTCAAATAGCAAATAATAGTCACACAATGCCTGGAAACACTTCTCTGAACAGGATGGTCTTCAACTCAGTTTTGAAACTAGTTTGATTAAGAAATAATTGAAATTATATATGCTTTCTTCTTTTCTTTTATAGAAAGTAAAGCAGATTTGGGGAGCTGGTACCAAGGCCTGGGGAGCTAGGACAAGAGGAAAGACTGCCTGGGCTGTAAGCCCAGTATAATGTAATAATAACAGAGGCACCATTACTGTAAAATATGCTTAAGGATTCTGATGCAAGTTTATTTGCATCAAAACCTACAAAACTACATCCCTCCCTCCCTACCATCCATCCTTCATTATTCATCTGGCCTGCCTTCACCTTGCAAGATCTCAAAAGATTGATTAGAACCGAGCAGAATTAGTGTTGGTACACTGTTAAGCAGTTTCTGAAGCCTGAACAGATTGGCCACACCGTCCTCTAAAATGAGCATTCAAAGAAGCTCTACCTGGGTGGTCTTTTCACCATGTTTATTCCTCTGAGGATTTCTGCAAATGGGACTGTGCCATATAATCTTCCCCCTGCTGCCATGAGCTTTACACAGGTCCCCTGTAGCATTCACTTGTTAAGGTGCAAACATTTGCAAAAACGTTGTCTAGGTGTGCAAAACTGAATGCACAAAGGCCACCATGAAGTCTAGAACCAATCCCTTCCACAGACATTCTACAGATATTCATACAAAATGTGCAAACACCACTGTGACTCCTAGTTGGACTGGGGCTGAATTTATGTAGCGTGGCCCTGTGCCTATATTGTGTCCAAGAGCATAGTACAAAGAATGCCCACATAAGCTTCATATGTGTGTCTGTACAGGAAACTCTAGGACTAATCACTGTGAGATCTCTCTGTGTGATGTGACCTTTCAAGAACAGCTCCAGATATTTTGGAGCAAAATTAATGGTCTTTGAAAAAGTATTCAAATGCTCAGGTCAAGATTCATTGTGAAGTAAAACATTCTGCAAGAATAATTATGCAGCAGTACTGGATTGTGCTACTGCTGCACAACCATGGCTGTACAATTGCTTCAGCTCCTCACCCCTTGCTATGGACTGCATTTATGGAGCCTCCCAGCAGCACCCTGAGGCTTGCAGCATAATTTATGCTAATGTATTTTGGGTTTATATAATCCTAGACTTGATGCTACCCTTGTGCAATCTCTGTGAATGTACAACTACTTCCATAACATTATTTACACTGTGTAAAGGCCACAAGAAGATTCTGGCTTTGAGTCCTGTCAGGATCAAAGCAATCTTCCCCAGACTAGCTTCTTCCAGATGAGTTGGACTTCTGCAATCAACAGCATTTCTAGTCAACTTAACACTGGGAACTGAACAAATCTGAACCATTTAGGGATTGCTAACAAATACCAGGTGTTGTATGCTATAATTAGCCTGGAAGAAGGAAGAGCCCTCCCTCCAATCCATCTGCCTTGGATTGCCACTGGACCTCATCCCCTTTCCCTCCACCATTCCCTTCTCCTTTTGTTTCGTGTCTTTTAGATTGTAAGCCTGAGGGCAGGGAACTGTCTGATTAAAAACAATAATTGTAAGCTGCACTGAAAGCCATTAGGGCTGAAGGGCAGGATATAAATGCCTAAATAAAATAAATAAAATAAAATAAAATAATTAAGAGGAAGGGACTGGCAAAACCACTTCTGAATATTCCTTGTCTAAGAAAACCCTCTGAAATTCATGGAATGAATAGGTGATTTGAAGGCACGTGCACCTCCCTCCCCCCTTAGGACAAGTTTCTCACTTGCAGTAATGCAACTGTTCTGTAATCTAAACCAATAAATCAGTATAGTTGCCTGAATGTAAATGGAGCAGGGGTTGGCAACATGTGACCCACCAGTTGCATACACTCCTTGTTTATTCAATTCCACTTGGAATTCCACCACTCCTTCCAAATTTTTCACTACCAAAAATTTTGTAGGTTCATAAAGGAGAATTGCTACCCCTGGAAATTTCCATGCATAATGATTATCTTCTAGAGAAAGTTTGTGGGGCTTTGCTTTAGATAGTGAAGGGGTTGTTGTTGTTGTTTACTCCAGACCAAAAGTGAACCACTTCTGGATCTGAAAAAAAAAAGTGGTTGTTTTGGAAGGGGCATAGTTGGCAGTGGGTTCCTGACAGACAAAATGGACCCCTTGACCTTTCAAGTTGCCCTTATAATCAATGTCACACTGTATGTATGCTTCTTCAGTTGTGAAAATATACCTCTCTTCAGGTATGTACCTTTACTAAGTGTGGTAGATGACACATTTTCCTTCATTCTCTCTGACCTCCCTATGTTGACTGAGAAAGTCTGCAGTGGTGCTGTAGCCATATTCTACTCAATTTGAGCACAGAAGCCTACAATCTCATAAATATAGGTAATCCACAAAAAAGCAACACTGATGTACATGTTGCTGTATAGGGGTCATTTTAATGCTGTTTTGAATCATGTGCAGAAGTGAGTGGGTAAACATCAGAAAAAACACTACACAAAAGGCTGATGAACAGTTATGTACAGACATACCTCACTGGTTGCCATACAGTGAATACTTGATCAAAGCAAACCACAGCCTCCCCCACCCACATTTCCACTGCATACAAAACCGTAAAAACATATTTCCATAATAAGTGATAATTAAACATGCAATAATGCTAGTCCTAAAAAGATGCAAATGTAAAGATAATACAGTAACCTCTCCATTTGAGTGGACTCAGATCCACGACCTTCGCTTACTTGCAAGGAGCAAATGGCGGGAGTTTAAATGGGGCATGCGCCTGCAGCCGCTCGCAACCATGCACACCCATTCAAGCCTATGGGGCTTGAATATGTACAAGTTTCCATTTTTGTGGGGGGTGGGGGTCCAGAACAAATCCCTGCATAAATGGAGGGCTGACTGTAAATATTTATTTTGCCAGAATACAACACCAACACATGAAGTGCACAAATACTGTAAACGGACTAAACACAGGTAAAAATGCACTATGAGCAAAGTACCTTAAAGTACTTTGTACAATCAAATTTTATTTTATTTTAAATGCTTGTTTTCCATAGCGTTTTATGTGTACACATATGCAAAAGTATATCCCTTCTGTAAATGTTGTTTTCTAGCTTTAGTAGCTAAGTATAAAACAGCCTTTTTTGAAAGCTCACGCTGAACGAGTCTCAAAGAGAAATAACAACGCAGAAAGAACAACCCGAAAACATCACCCAAGGAGACTTTCTGCTGTGCTTTCTGCAACCAGATTTGTTTATCTCGGATTGGCCTTTTTAGTCATCAACGCGCTTGTAGAAAGCGCAGGATGAGTCCTTCCTGAATCTTCATTCGCAAAGAAAAGCCAGAGATACAACAGTTAAATTTTTTCTTCCAAGCTGGGCATATAAATGGTCATCTAAAATTATTTAATTATCTAACATGTGCAAACAAACAGTGTAGTCTCTTTCATCAAAGTGCTAAATAGCCTGGGAGAATTCCATAACATCTTGACAATAAAACCATTGTACGGTGACATACTTTAATCCAGTGCCCAAACAGTAGTTATTACATTATAAATGGAACACTTTTCAGCTCTTTTCTGAACCATATCTTTACTCAAGTGGCTACAATAGCTTCTTTACAAGTACAGTTTAATTTGTTCTGAATCTGAATGAAATCACAGCTGTGGCTAATATATTTTAAGTAAGCAAATAAACCCAGTAGCGTTTATAGACCCAGGATTTTGTAGACCCTCTAGGGAAAAGAGCTACAGTATGCACTGGGAAATGGGATCAAAACCAGCTTCCCCCATGTGCACTCCCACCTCCTACAACCTCTTAAAATACTTATTTCACTTCTTAGTCCTTAATCTGATGTCGTCAAAGGTGTCTTTCACTCTTGTTTATAAGAAATGCTACATGCCTGAAACTCCATCCTTGAGAAGCCTTAAAACATACACAGGACCTAAGAATCACTTAAACTTGTGTCCAGTCTTTCTCAACCTTGTGCTGGTCATTTATTCATTACATTTATATACTGCCCATCTGGCAAATGCCTTCTGGCCAGTTTATAATAATAGGAAATTCAAAATATTCAATGCAATAATAACTAGACAATCAGATGACCTGTTTCAAGACTTAACTACCAAGTGCTGTTCTTAGCAATGTGTTTTTAAATTGTTTTCAACTGTGCTTTTAGTTTACTTTCATCTCATAATATTTTGCGGCGGCATATAAATAAATCC